>NW_010172464.1:40956-54002 GCF_000695765.1 Mesitornis unicolor
AAAACCAAGGGCATAGTCAAAGGCTTCTTAAGCTCCTGTTAGTTTTATCCTGCACACAGTACCTTGCACTGCAAGTTCTACCTGTTATAGGGCAGGAATTCTAGATTCTAATACTAACTTTTAATTCAGTGTACAATTGAAAACAAAAAATAATTAAGATGCACAAAGGGTTAGTTGGAAAACAGAATTTTGGATGAGGAAAAAAAATATGCAATGCAGCCAGAGTTACAGACTAGCCAGTTGGCTGAAGCAATTTAAGTACGGTATGAAATATGTGCCTGGGTAGATTTTGAGTGCTACCCTCCTGGTTTACTTGCCACAACACTGACTATGTTAAAGTACAAAAGTCACTCTGCACCTTCCACCACTTTTAAAAATCAAGCCATTTTCTTCAAATGCACAAAAATTACTGAATTTGGACACATCAACATTAAAAGCCGCACAACGACACCAACCCAAGAGGATTTTGCAGAATTTTATAACATTAATGCCAATCAAAGAAATGTATTGAGAACAGCGAGAGTCTGAACCACAGAAAGCAAAGAAAACCGAGCCAAGCGCCCTGTCTGTCAGTCATGTAACCACCGGGGTAAATTCACCAGTACAAATGACTTGGGTGGTTGTATCTTTCATCAGCTTCAGTGTTTTGTTACTCATGAATCTTTCAAACCAATTGCACTCGTAATGCTGGCACCACAATCTGTGCCTAAATTCTCCTATGGAAATACATCAGAGCTGGCGACTTAGGCTTTTTCCAGCTCATATTTTAAGGAACTCTTAAACATAAATAGCTTTTCCTACTCAGTTACTTTTTAAGAAGTGCATCTCACAGAATTCTTGAACCAAAACACATACTCATACAGATCCTTTGCACAGAGAAAACTTATCAAGGAAGTGCATTTTTCTCAGAAACCCACAAGGTTGGTTTTTTTTCCCCCTGACTAAAGATTAGCATGGGTTCTAAGATTGGTATGTAGCCTAGGAATTCCCTTTCTCAGTATTGATATTTTCATTATTTAACAGTCAGGTTTCAAGTACCAAAAACTTGAAAGATAATTTTTCAATGTATCTAGTGTCTGATCATTACTCTTTTAAAATACAATTTAAAATACAACTAAAAAAAGAGTCTGTAAACTGCTGTGACAGGTCACATTCTCCCTATTTTTTTTCCTCTGAATATACAGAAAGTAGGCCAGATAGTTGAAAATTACAGGATAATGTGTCTGCATACAAGATAGAATAAATCATCTTCCCAACAGTGAAAGCTACTGTAAGATTGGCTCAAGCCATACCCCCAGGCCCTGTCATCTATACAGCATACACTAATTTGAGGTTTTCCTATCTCCAGTATGTACCTATCAGTTCACTGTTTCGTAACGATAACCAGCCTATTCAGCCTATTTTAACCCTAATTTCACTCTTAGCTTCTCCTTAATTAAATGGTAAGGCTCAGTGTCCTACATCTGGCGTGTGCTTGTTTCATTTTGTATTAACTACAAATTACAAGTCATTAATTCCCTGCTCAGACCAAGAGCACAGCTCATTACATCACGGACCACAGCATCTTGAAACACTATGAGCTGCTTTAAGTGCTCATCTCCGTAACATGGAAAACTGCCTTCTCAAACAGTCATCAGAAGATTGCAAGCCTGCTAAGCACAAAATCACCAGCAAAGGCAAGAGATGAAATTGCAGCCGCTCCTAACAAGGCAGCTTGGCAACACACACCAGTGAGAACGGCGAGGATGAATCACCCACCCATACGATGTTTTTCATATATTTTAGAAAGGTGTTTGCAAAAGGACTGGCATAAGATACACTCCAGTTTGAATATACTGCTGCTATGGTTTACAGGCAGAAATGTCCAAGTCTGAAAAAATATGTAAGCAAGCATTGTTTTTCAATCTAAGATCTTCACTTCTCTTCCATTATGAGGCTACTTCTACTACCACAGGTCATATTCCCATATATCAGGAAATTCATAACCTTTCTCTTTTTATTTGACTTGCCTCTCCTTTTAATGAAAATGATCCTTTATGCTCAGGAATTTTATTGCAACACATTAATCTCTAACAGCACAAAAACAGAGTAGCTTTTCCCCTTTCTTTGACATGCTCAGAGCTGCCAATGCCATCGATCACCCTTTTCATCCCCCTGCATTTGAATCCCCATGAGTCTCTACAGCACAATCCTGAGCCGAACCTGCAAAGCGAGTGCTGTTGGAGGTCGGACTGAAGGTGCACTCGCTGACCCAGTTCTATAAGCAGATACTGCTGCACTTCTCTACTGCCTCATGTTTCCAAATATACCATCTCTGAAAGCATCTGCACAATTCAGTACATATGTACACAAGCTACTTTAAAAACAACTGTGAGAATAATTAGCAGCTGTAAATCACTGCCCAGAAGTGGGTAGGAATATAGAGCTGTGCATGACTAGCAATCAACATTAAGCTACAGGGAAGTCCTTTAGAATACACAATGTGTCCAAAAAAGAATTAACCTCCTGGACTCACTTTTTCTATCCATTTCCAGCTAGTAAACACTTGAATTTAAAAAAACCTTATTGGGCTCCTCCTGCCAGGCTTCAACTCAGAGCTAACCCTGAATGCAGAATTCCGCCTTCCCACTTGATTTAAAATGAAGATATGCAAGGTAAATACAACAAAAAGGACATTTGTGAACATTTAATGTCAAGGGCACATATCCTACGAAAAGCTCAGAACCGAGTTTGTAATTTGACCTACAACCTTAACACCACAAGAGGTCTGTGCTGGTAAGCAAACACTCATAATTCCTTTGTAAACAATTAGCATTTCTAAAGGTAAACCCACAGATTTCTGTAGAAATGCACCGGAAGCGTAGGACAGCTTGACTCAGAAGTGTCAAACACCAAAACACTCGAGTACTGGCAGAGATTTCCACCAGACTACCATGGCAGCTGCTTTTCTGTTAAGGTGCAGCCCACTCTCCCCACTGCCTCGGTGGGAAGAGGGGGCACGGCCACATGTCCAGCCCCACATCACCACAGCACCCATCTCTGAAAAACACCGTGGCAGGCTCCAGGAAACCCCGAGGTTTCCTATCAATGAACCCACCCACTGCATTAACTGTGTGTCGGTGAAGAGGATTATGTACTTGTTTAGCTGAAGAACACAGCCACTGTGCATTTGCCTTGATTAATCTTGGAATCTTTTAACATCGCAACCTGCTATAAAAAAACCTGTACCTTTCAGGGGAAATCTTCAGATTCTTTGGATGATTAAAAAATTATTAAGGAGATAAGCAGGCTAACAAATTATATTTGCTACTAAAAGAGATGATAGCAAAAATAGCTGCTATAAAACCTGTAGCAAGGGTGGTGCTGACAATTCTCTCTGAGAAAGCACAAGCCATTAAGATTTGCACTGCTGTGAAGTCCTTTCATTTAGATTTCTACAGCACACTACATCAACACTATTGAAGCATATACTGCTTCTTAGCAATCATATCTGCATTCTTATAAGTAACAATCAACACTGTTTTTAAAGAAATACATTTTAAGGGTAACTCCTCAAAAAACCTCCAGAGTAATTTTATCCTTCCTCCTTTCGTAGCAAGTAGACGACTTTTAATAAAATTATTACTTCCTGCTGTAACAGTTAGTTGGGTAAAAATTCTTTATACAGTATAAAAGTATTCAGTGGCATAAAAGCACCCTGTAACTACACAGATTATGCTTCCTCTTAAAGAAAAGGCTATTATGGTGTCAAACCCTTGACAGTACTCCACTGAAAAAACCACTAGCTGCTAACTAGCATTTCAGTTATCATGGTACAGTCAAATCTGTACGCTTTTAACCGCAGACGATGCAGATGATGTGCCAATCTATTTCCAAAATCTCTTCTAGGTTCAAGCCTATCTGGAATTCCACAATGCTGCTGACCGTGGCCAAATCCCACCTTGCTGCTCCTGCTCCCACCCTGCAGCAGACAGAGACACCTCAATTACACAGATATTAGTACCAAATATTTGACCCCCCAGTATTTGTGTGCAGGGACTGAAGGGAAAGCACTCTCTTTCTGGCATTTCTCACCCACTACATTTTACCTTTCTGAAGTACTAGAAATAGATACTCATTAAAACACAGAACAGCAACAATCACAGTGGCTGCTTCTTCCTCCAAACAGTGGCATCTGTTTGGATCCCACAATCAGTCCGTCTGTGTCATAAGCATGAAAAGAGAAAAATTTATTCTCTGGATACATTCCCAAGTCCTTCCAGCATCTCAGGTTTCAAATTAAGCTGGATGGAAATAAGACCCTTCTATGCATTTGTTATCACATCAGAGATGACTGTTTGTCAGAGCTGAAGCAAGTGCAAGGGAAATCTGCCAGGCGTGTGTCTAAGGCAGTTTAGCAGACCCAGCATCTACAGAGGAACCACACCAAAAGCCCTACTTTGAAGAAAGTACAAGCCCATTAACTCTTTGCTAACCAAGGTTATTATCATGTTACAAGTTGGTGATACTACCATCCTTACCCTAAACCTGAATCAATGTACTTATTAAATACCCTCAAATCTGTGGCAAGATGAAAACCCCATTCTTTTTCAGAGTAGTAAAACTGAACACAAACCTCTTTAATTGTTTGGCAGTCTTGGGCCAAGAGCTCCAATGTCAACTTGTTAATTTTAGCTATGTCCATGCAATTTCTGAAGGCAGACAGACTGCAAACTGTCGAGTGTCCTACTTTGCAAGGGAGTTGTCTCTTTTTTGTACTACTGCTGTGTCAACAGCAAACAGCGTCTGTTGACTTTCAATGCTCACATTTCCTTGGCTTCTTGTGAGCTAATAAACTAATAAACACTTCAAGCAGCCACCAATGACCTCAAGAAAGCAGAGCATTTTGCCAGTTCACTAAAACACCACATAGCATTCTGGCCGTGCTGGATTTGCCTTGCGCTTATGAACACAACGCCTACCTCACTGGGTCATTTTAACAAAATGATCATGGCTGTATTAAGAGGAGTTACATAAAGACAGAATAAACGTACTGAAATGCATCAGAAGGCAGAAGCTGAGTCATTTCAAAAGGCATTACATTTACCCTTAGTTATTAAAAACGCTTGTCACAAGAATCAAAGATACATCAGGAAAAATCAAGGCTAATTATTAAAAATGTAGTACTTTGCAGTTAAAGACACGCTTCATAAATTACCTCCTTTAAGTGGATTGAAAGGAAATTTTGACTGTATCTTTAAAGGAATATTGTCAAGACAGTCTGAGTTACAAATCCATCATCATTATCAAATGCCACAGTTTATACCCTCAATATGCCAAGAGTCTCCATTCATTTCTGTGTGAAAGTGGCACTTGGCTCTTCATGGACTTGCCAACCTGGGCAACCACGTCTTCAGTGAATCCTGAAAAGCCATTCTGAGCAGACTGAATCCACCTGGTGAGCGTGGCTCTTTGGGACTGGAACACAGAGGTACAGGAACATCAAAGTGTTCTCAAAGTTACCTGTCTTGCAATTTTAAGCTGTCAATAGTGTAGACAAAACATTTTTTGAGCTTGTCTCTAGTTCTTTCATTTTACATTGTTACATTTGGACAAGAACTGCTTTATTGACTAATCAAAGTAAGCACCCATTTATGTTATCTATTTATCTTAACTCTAAATAGCACTTAAGTAAAAGCACGGGAATGTTCCCATCAAATCAGACTTCCATAATACATTAAAAACCCCATCAGCTTCCACTTACTAACATCAGACCTATAATCTTAACCAAATCTACTTTTTATGGCATACCTATAACCATTAAATAAATGCATGCAGGAAGGGCAGAGAAGGCCACGTCTTGCCTCATATTATTGGATCTATGTGGGAAGCTTTGCTGACAATTTCCTCTGAGTACAGATTATGCTGCTCTTACATGCTCGAGGACACTGAAGAGAAGGGTTATTTGAACTAAAACAAGAAAACCACAGAGTTCTCTGGCAGGCATAAAAGAAACATCTACTGACATTGCTTCAGCACACACTAGCCTTAGGTTTAACAAATCCTTAAATCTGGTTTTGAAGCTATCTAATAATTCACATTAAGATGCACAAACTGTGCAGCCTCCTTTCAAGCTTCAGGGAAAAGAGCCTCCCCCTGCTTATTCTTCCATTAAAAAAAATAAAATCCAAAACCACTACTCTAAGTCTTCCAAAATGACTACAGAGAAAAAAGTTGCACAACTAAATACTTCAGACAGTATCCTTACTATTGAGAAGGACTTAGTTTTTCCGCATTAAATATTACATCAAAACTTATACTTTCAATGGCAATCACCAGTTATCAGACTAATACTTTTTTATACCTTGCAATTTTTGTTGCATAGAAAGCGCAGCAAATGATGCAATGGCCTAGAAAAACCACCTTGTGTCATTCACTGTTTCTTACCTACAACAGCAGAGAGCTCATTTTGCCGCTAGCCTGGGCATAATTTCCTCATTAAGTACTCCCTAATCTGCGGGGTTTACTCAGATGCTGCTGAGCTCCCCTGGGGCAGGAGGCAGGGAGCAGCACAGCAGGCCCCAACATCAGACACCGTCACCTTCACATGCGGCGTGCTCAGGCCTGAGCATCAAACCAGAGCTTTGCAAGCATCGTGGTACTGAGGACAGCAGAACAGTCACTTCCTAAAACAACTGTGCCTCCAAAAGCAACATATCATGCACTTTCAAGTCTTGGTTCTTGTGCAGACAGACTAGAGGGAGGGGGAATAAAATCAGCCAGCAGATTTCTAGGCCATTTGTTAACGTAACAACTGGGTGGGAATCAAGATTCAATGGCCACAAAAACTACAAGCAGGCACTGTAATTCAAACCCCACTGGCCGTTGCTTTCAAAAATACGCTGTGCACCTTTGCTCTCTACCCGCATTCTGCACAGACAGCAACATCAGACCTTTTTTCTGACACTAAAGTATTCTAACAGCAATATTTAAGGCACGTTCCAAAAGCCAGCATGCAGCATATAGTTTTTAAGTCAAAAGCACTGGGAAAGAAATTGATGCTAACTGCATAAGAAAGACTTAAAACCAGAGTAATTGAATCATTAACCTGCCTTTACCCCTTTTCTGAATGCTGGAAAGGAGATGTAATTAAGTAATGGCAAATTACTGGGATATTGAGTCAAAGTCACCCCGTGGTGCCTCCTATCTTTTTGAAAGATTCAGGATGGATAAGAAATCTCTGATGAATGAGGAGATCTGGCTAAGACATCTATCAGTACCATAACAAAATCTGACCTGTCACCTCCGCATGGTTTCTTAAGCCTCCAGACAGCCCACCAAGCTCCAACGTTCTGCGTTTCAGAATGGCCCCAGACCAGAACCATACAGAGCAATTTGATCACATCCTCTCTGCTAATGTAATTCTGCCTTATGGTAGCCATAGTGCTCAGGTTTACACACCAGACTTTCACAATATAGACCCCTCCTCAGAATCAACCTTATCTCCCGGGGATTCCGTCATTCCCATCTCTAGTAAGACCCCTAGGTCTCCATCGTGTGTGCCAGCATACTGCCAAACATATCTCGACTCCACGACCTCGATATTTCAATACAGCAGTATGCACTGTACTGAGTGCAACTGGGCTACATCCAGGGAATGGTAAATACAAACAGCAGTGCATTCTTGTATCTTCCACACATTATTGCCTTCTATATACAGAGGAATTCAGAGACAGAAATGGCCACTGAACCATCCGCCCTGGCTTCCTGCAAACACAAGACCATGGCCGTTCACTCACACAGGCTATGGTTACAGGTAACAAGGAACGCTCCTCGTGCAGCCGTACGTTTTGTTCACATCCTCCACTGTGTCAGCACGAGCACTCCAGTCCATAATAAACCAAAGAGCTGCACCTTTTACTGGATTATTTTTCAGTCAGAAGTAAGGGGACAGAAAAGGAAAATGTCCAGGATACAAACACAGCCAAAATACACCCATTTCACCATGCTGCAAGCTGCATTAACAGACTGAGGACATGGAACAAGAGACAGCAATGTGCAACTACATAAACCAGCCCTGAAACTGAAGAAGAGTTTGGCTGTATCCTTAGACAGCAATTATGTATTAACCTTCTGTCAGCAGAAACATCGTGGGAGGTTGCTGTCCTCCTCTGTCTCTAACTGATAACCTCCCCTATATCCTCACATATTCCCACTCTACGAGCTGCATTAATCTGATTACACACAGCCATGCTTCGCACTGAGATGGGGGGCACTTTTTAACCAACCCTTCTCCCTCTAAACACAGACTAAATATGATGTGGGGGCGGGGGCAGGCAGGGAGGAACACCCAGTTTAAGCACATGAACAAATGAGATGTTAAAGGTGAGGGTACAGTAAAATCTATCCATGGTGAAGATGAGAGGGATGAGGGAGTAACAGCGGTCTCTGAAATGGAAGCTGCTCGAGCTGGAGGAGAAAAATTCAACTGTGACTTTCCTACACTGTTCAGCTTGACATTGATAAAGGAGCACCATAAAAGTACTCAATCTTATCACGATTTTCTATTCAGGGCAAACAAAAAACCAAACCCAGAACCACGCCCAACACAGAGCCCCCTCCTCCCCTGCTGGTCCCTGATCTGTACACCACGCTTTGCAAATCATTCCACCACTGCCAGCTGGAAGGAGCCAACTCAAGATATACTATGGGAATGCAGTTACTGCAATCCCTGAAAGTTCAAAACCACCACACTCTACCCTGTGGAATGGCACACATGCACAAATATCAGCATGTTGCGAGTAATCTTCATTTTTTTCAACATTAACTGCTTATGCTGTCTCCAGACAAAGCACAATATTAGCATGCTGTAAAATATCAGCAGTTATGTGCTGCCACAAGGGATAGCAGCAGAGGATTTCAGACATAGCTCGTGAATGTAACATCAGTGTTTGTATGTAATGCAAATTACTAAGAATTAAGATGCACAGTTCTCTGATAATACAGAAAAATTTAAGAATTGTCCTCTAAAAAGACTCATTTTGAGATAAAACTGTATTGCAAAGTCAATACCAAAAAGCTCAGTTTTATGTCAGAAATTTCTTGACCTTCTGAATGTTAATTAGTGCAACATTAACTTTTTAAATGGTTTGCAGGGGGTACATCACATAGTAAGTTGAGAACAACTGGCCACCACCCCAAACCTGTAATGAAGCCAGTACTCCTGACTGCTTATATCAAAGGGTTACATCCTTGGCTCTATTCACTTTAAAATTTAATAAAATCAGCTACAGTTCTGACATAAGCCCAGAAACACAATCTTAATACAATGAATCGCTTTTATGGCAGATATTTACAAAAGAACCAAAATAGGAAACAGCTCCTTTTTAAGTCTACCTACAAAAGGTATTCTAATGCTTTTACTTGCAAGCAAGACTTGATATTGAGAAGCCACGTAAAAAATGGTACCTTTAACTAGATAGAGGGAAAGCATACTTGGAATACAAGATGACATGATCCCACGCTTCCTAATTTTGAGCAAGAAAGATAATCAACAATAATCATTAGACAAAATAAATTCAGTTTAATTCCACGTACACGTCAAAACACAGCTTCCAGAGTAAAGATTGTTGCTGACTGCACTAAAAAGAGTTAAAAAGCAGAGCCCCATAGGAGATAAGCTGGATTGAAGGAAACAAACACTGATTAAATCAACACACTGATACTATTACTTGTATCTGTCTTCTTAGCTGACTGAACCTGAAGAAACTGTCAAGTCTCAGAGATTAATTTTCTTTATATATAAGAAATTAGCATATCTAGCGTTATCTGTGCTTTAGTGTTGGTCCTCTGAGAACAATTCCTTTGTTCACATTCCCAAATATATCATGAGTACTAGAAGCATACATCCTCAGTCCTCACGCTTGCCTATTCGCTATGGCCTGTCATTATTATATATATTAATTGTTCAGCACAAAAAACCCCTAAGTACAGTGTCACCTTATGCCTGCAAAGCACCTCCCGCAAAACCCTACGGAAATAATTCCTCCATCACTGAAAGCATCCGTAGTTCCGGCTCTGACCCCATAACCAAGCGCCCAATTTAAACCCCAGAAGATGAAGGCAACAAAAGCATCTCAGCAAATTTAAGCCCACATAAGTGCACCTTTTTCTGGTCTGGCATTTATTGATTAAGCAATTTTTCAAAGGAACCACACTTATTTCTACAGTCTGCTTTTAGAAAATAAAACATTTCACTAAAGAAATTACTGGGAGAGCCTGAATACCTCAAAAATACCTGGAGCTGACTGTGATTCAGGATATAACTATTATAATCTGGTTTATTTTGAAGTCAGAAAGGTTTCTTAGAATGAACAATCTGTCTTTGGCTGGTACTTGGCTACCACAAAGTATCTATGAGACACTATATGTGTCATGCTTTTGTTTTAAAGAAAATGAGAGTTAACATTGAAAATAAACATTTTTCTAAACTTTGGTCAAGGTAAGTATGATTTTATTTAAAACAATTAGAAAATACATTGGAAACACACTGTATTACGCAGGCTGGATTAGGAGAAAAGTGCCATGATGATGGAACTGGTTCATTTTTACGATAGTTGTGCCATACTGAACACCACCCTGGAGGCAGGCAGACTGCAAGAGGAGGTTATTTAAATAGACCTAGCATGCCCGTGCCCATCGCTATCTGCTAGGATGCTCTCCAACATCACACACAGAAGTAGATGTGCTTATTTATGCATCTACCCGAATTCCCTTATTTTCCACTCCTCTAACTAAAAATATTATTTTAACAAGTATTTGTACACTGAACTAGGTTTTAAAATAATCATGAGCAATGCATGTGAAGAGATGCCATTAATCCCAGAACAAATCCAACTGCACGTCTGCCAGAGAAGGCAAACAGAGGAAGAGCTGAAAGAGCAACTGCACAAACCCACGTCTTGAGAGAAACAGAGGCTGCATTAAATGGACACAGAAGTGAATGCAAGGCTGCAATATTCCCCCAAACTCCCAATCCAATAAAAGACATATGTAGGTACGTGTGTCCACACAAATACATATCCATATCTAGATACACAGAGAGATACGTGTACTGCATGGGAGTGGCACACAAGTGAGGGTTTTCTGACATTATTGTGGTAAGTTCTTCATAAACAGAGGAAGCAGCAACTGCTCTTATATGCCTTAAGTGTGTGTGCAGTAGTATTTTGATAGTTGTATGTCAGAAACATTCAGCAGACTGAATTAAGGATCAGTATCATACGCAATTTCTCTTTTGTCAAACACAGACCCCTCTCTAAAAATCAGTCTCCCTTAGTAAGGCACTGTTAGCATCCCCTAGTAATTTGATAAACAGCAAATGAGGCTATTTCACGAGGCGTTTGGAGGGTAACTCTATGCTCTTTTTTAACTGCATGATAGCATGTTTTCTTGGATTAGAAAGTGAAGGAAATCTAAGCTGGAATCACTGTCAGAATCTCTGATTACTGGAACTATCCAGTGCCATCACCACCCTTCGCAAACAGCAAGGCTGCCAAACTTCGACTGCACCGTGATGCAGAAGCGATACTGCATCGTTGTGTGAGCTGCAGAACAGACAATGTACATCCCCTGCATTTACCCACATGGTTCTGCACTATATAAAATGCGTATGTAAAGGGAACTGCTAGAGTTCTCCGTATCTGCTGTAATTTCACAAAAAGGTCCTCTTAAACCACACGTTCCCAAAAAATAACTGTGCAAGCGACTTACAAAACACAAGGTCTTCTGCTGCGAATCACCAGATGGATCAGCTTTCTCCCCGCTGCCAGGAACTGCTGAATGCGTTACTTTCAATTGTATCTGTAATCCCAGGGTTATGCTATCCTCTATCGTGTTTCGCTGAAGCTTTGGAATTCATAATCAAGTAAAATAAAGCTATTTTCCAAAAGAGTCTGAAATCAATTGTGCATTCCAAAAGGTGCTGTTTTCAGTTTTGTTGGGGTGTTCTGTTTGTTGTGTTGTTTTTGCTTTTTTTTTTTAATTAAAATCCTAAGCTGTCCAAATCTCGAAGGTTCCTTTTTAGCTTTCAATGAACGCCCTTTGGGCGTAAGTTTCCTATTTAAGTGAAGCACAAATACAAAAGTGGAAGTGAAAGAGACAACTCCATCCCAGAGTAATTGTTACTGAGCCTTCTGCCGGTTGCAAGAACACTAAAACTACATTTCAATAGTCTTCTTTTTATATATTTTTACATATAACTGCGGAAGTACTTTCTATAATAAATGACATTTCCTCACCATTTTGCCGTTCAAAGCAAACTATAAAAACAAACTTTCACTTTTTTCTAGCTGTTTTTATTTTCTGATTCTGATTTCACGTGCAGTTCTTGAGTACTGCTGCTACATTTAAACCACATACACTAATGGAAATCACTGACAGTGAAAAAAGGGTAAGAGCACCATTAGTGATTTAGTAGCCTTCAAAAAGCCATGCGGTAGCATTACACTAGGTGATGCTGCTTTGGTCATTAAAATATGCTTCAGTATGCTTAGAAGACAGAATTCAATAAGGAGTCAAGAAGTTCTCTTCTGTGATTACAGACAAGATCTACAAATCAAGTGTCCTGTTATCTAAAAATATTAGAAACACAAAGCCAGAACGGGTAAGATTTTTTAAAGTGCTTTTTTAATTAATCCCTGCCCTAAAGATACAGTTACTGATTAAATCAGTTATGTATTCATGCCATTTTGCTAGAATAACATCTTCCTCGGCGATGCTTTTCTTCCTTATTTCAGAAGTGCAGAAATCTGGCCCAGCCCTAAGCCTACGAATCGCCTCCCACCACAGCATGGTCGCTGACCTACAATATATAAACCCGGTCACTATTTACAAAACCCAGGAAAGAGCTGTCCTCGCCTCTTCTTTCCCCATTTCCGAATTAGCAACAGAATAAAACCACCTAAGCCAAGTGCGTGAAGTAAAACCAAAGCGCCGCCCGCCCCATGGAGCGGCGCTGAGCGGGCGGGAGGGGCGAGGCCGGCGGCCCCCTCACCCCCGGCTCTGCC
>NW_010172465.1:0-19284 GCF_000695765.1 Mesitornis unicolor
TAGGCACAAAGGATTTTCACAGGCACTTGCTTTAGCTGCACATTCAGGCATCACTTTAGCACAGCTTTAAGTACACAGCTTTGAAAGAAATAAAACCCAAGAAATAAAACCTGAGAAGCACTTTACAATTCATCAGCTCCAGTATTTTAATATTAAATAAGTGATATCCAGCCCTGGCACACAGGATCAGGGCTGCACACCTCCATGCAGGGCATGGAGCACAACCAGACTTTAACTACCCGACTCCTTTTTTTCCCTAGGTGGCCTGGAGGAGAAATGCATAAATCCTCTGATGAGCAGATCCAGGGTGGAGGAAGAAGTTCTGCTTCCTGGAGAAGATTTCCCTTTCAGATTAAGTTTCCCATCACATCACCTCCCACTGTGTCCAAGGAAACAAAGCCCTGAACACACCCAGGGTCATTTTGAAGACTCAAAGCCCCAGAACAGGGAGAAGGAGGCTGTCACCCCCATCTCACATAGAGCAAAGCCCTGGGGACTGAAGGGTCCCAGCAGAACCTTCCATAACCCATCAGCACTGCAATGATGGGGCAGTGGCCAGGACGTTGTTAGGAACCTGCAGCACATTTGTGCAGTGCATCCATTAGAGCAGTACCTATAGCCACAGGGATCACAGAATGTGAGGAGTTGGAAGGGACCTGGAAAGCTCCCTCAGTGCAACCCCTGCCACAGCAGGATCACCAGAGCAGTCACACAGGAACACGGCCAGGGCTTTGGGTGTCTCCACACAAGGAGACTCCACAACCTCTCTGGGCAGCCTGGGCCATGCTCCAGAACCCTCACACTGACAAAATTTGGCCTCGTGTTCAGCTTGAAACTCCTGTGCTCCAGCTTGGGACCATTGCCCCTTGTCCTGGCATTGGCCATCCCAGAGCAGAGCCTGGCTCCTTCCTCCTGACACTGCCCTTTCCAAATGGATCCCCATGAATGAGGGCACCCCTCAGTCTCCTCTGCTCCAAGCTCAAGAGCCCCAGCTCCCTCAGCCGCTCCTCAGCAGGCAATGCCTTATATCCTCATAAGGGGATGGGCATCAGAGCTTGCTGCAAGCTGAACTCAAGGGCCACATCAACTCCATCTTCACCCTTTGCTCAGGCTGCAGCCAGAGACCAATGTTGGAGGGCTTGGAGAGAAAGAAGGCTCCTCTCAGCAAGGGAGAGTGACCTGCAATGGAAACCTGAAATACAGGACCTGGGTGTTCAAGGACCTGGGCTCCAGGGTGCTGGATTGCATCGGGGAGCTGCTGTGGGAGGAGAATTGACTCCCATGGCAATATCCACCTCCAACACAGCCTCGCTGCCAGAGAACCAGCATTTACCTGTGTCCAGACCCCAAATACTCCCATGTGGGAGGGGGAGTAAGAATGACCCACCTTCCCTGGCCAATTTCCTTCTCTGCAGGAAGCATCTCCTATTGCATGGACGTGGCTTCACCTGCAGAAGGGTGAACCTCCTCTTGCATAGCTTTTCAGAGCTCTTTCAGCCACTCCATGTCAAGCCTAGAAGCCTGAACACAAGCACTGAGACATTTGGATGTGGTGGTAACTCCCTGCTTAATGCAGCTGGCAGAAAGTTTCTGGCTGCACTTTCCACCCAAAAAACATGCCCAGGAACTCCAATACCTCCCCTCCAGGGCCTTAAGACACCATGGGGAAAAAAAAGTCTATGCTGTTTGCAACAGCCACTTATGAGGAAAGAATAATCAGAGGCAAGAAGTACAAAGCCAGAAGTGCAATTTATTGACAAGTTTCAGAAGTAAAGAGACTCTGCATCTTTACTCCTCCTGGTGTGGATCCCCAAGCTCTAATTCCACCCACCAGCTCAGTGTGCAGTGCTTCATCTTCAGAAGTCAAAGTCCTGCTTCTCCTCCAAGAAATCTCCCAGTCTTGGCTGGCCCAGGACTACACATCTGGAGCCTCCTAGGAGGAAGTTGATAGCCATCAGATCAAGGTTCTGCATCTCAATAAACCAAATAAACCCAGGCCTTTTGCACCAGAGTGTGCTCAAAGCTTTCTACAGCAGCTTACCGCTTTATTCTTGCTTTTAAAAAATTCTGCTGCTGTAACAAGCTCTTAAGATCAATGTGGCTTTAACAGGACCCTTGGAGACCAGGCCAAGTGCTGCTCTTTACAATACACAAAGCTGCAGTGTCTCTGCATCTCACACACACAGATCAGCCAAGTCCACAGGCTCAGACACCAGAGGCCAAAGAGGGGCAGAACTCAAATTAAATGGCCTGCAAGACCAAGGCTGGGAGCAAGCACAGCATCTGTGATTCACGGGACTCCTGGAGCTGCTGGTGGGTGTACTATACTCTTTTTCCATGAGTTTATTAGCACGAGGAGGGTCAAGTAATCCAAATGCAACCTGAGCACAGTTATCAGCCAAGTAGGGATGCTTCCATCCATGGTGACAACCTAGCTCAGCTCTGAAGGAGGAAGCTTCTCCACATTTGGTATTCATATCAGCAACTGCAGTACCTCCAGCTGATGCCAGTTCAAATTACAGCAGCAAGATGCTATCGAGGCATCCATTTCTGTTGTGCAACTCATGGGCTGACAACTCTGAGCTTTTATAGAGCTTTAAAAGCAACTGGAATAAGCTGCAAGAAGCACTCTAGTCATGTAGAAGCCTCTTCCAAAAACCCATTTCAGCATCCTTAGAGTCTGAAGCTATTACACGCTGGAATGAAGCACGTATTTACAGATGAGAAACAGCAAGAGCTCACATACCTCACCAGAAAAGTATTTCTCTATGATTTGCAGTGCAGCATGGTAGACCATGTTGTTCTCATGGTTTTGCAAGGCTTCAATTTTCTCCAGGCCGTCGAGCTCTTCCACCAGCAGACACAGCCTGTCCGTCTCTCCCAGCCTCTCAGCTGCCTGCACCATCAGATAAACACAACCCTGCATCAGTAACAGGTCTGAGATGGTCTTTATAGTGCAAGACCCTGGTCTACAAGTCAAAGGACCACAGTCATGCATTTATGGTCCCTACCTGATCCCAGGGATGTGACCACAAATGCATGTTAAACACCAGGCCCTGCTGGGATTACTGGGCAGTGGCTTGGCCACCAACCCACCAAGGCAGCCAAACCCTGCTTGGTCACATCCACACATGGAGAAGCAGCAGGGGTGATCTGCCACCCACTCTTTCATCTGCAAAAGCCGTTTCACTGGTTCAAAGGTGCTACAAAAAAATCAGAGGCACAAATCAGCTGGCAGGGAGCGGAGCCAAAATGCCTCCAAAATGCCTCCAGGATGACTCAACTTCTCTGCAGTTGCATTTCTGCAAGACTTTCACCTCTGTCCAGATTGGCAATTAACAGAGAACCTCGTTTCCTTTCCAGAAGGAGACCAGAGTCACAGGAGGTGAAGAGGAACACTTTGGGAACTTAATCTTGCCAAGACAACCCCAGAGCGTCCAAGAATGAGTTACACAACACAAAGTCTAGCTCTTACTGCTGCAGGAGCTGTTCCAGCCACTCAATGGCTCACACCTTGCTGCTCT
The DNA here is from genome assembly GCF_000695765.1 of Mesitornis unicolor. Taxonomy (NCBI): domain Eukaryota; kingdom Metazoa; phylum Chordata; class Aves; order Mesitornithiformes; family Mesitornithidae; genus Mesitornis; species Mesitornis unicolor. The sequence goes on from NW_010172465.1 coordinate 3,525, forward strand.
TTTGGGAAAGGATGCAAGAAACAGGAGATCTTACCAGGAAGAGATTTGAAATGGTATCCAGGATGACCAGGATTGTTTTGCTGTCTTGGGCTGAGAGCAGGTTGAGCAGAGGTTTGAGGACCCCGGCCTGGAGGAGCTCCACCACCTGCTCCACGGTGCCTCCCATTATGAAGTTGGCCACTGCCCACACAGCTTCTTTCTGAGCTTTGAAGTCTCCCTGGAAGAGCAGCACAGCGAGGGCACCCTGAAGCCTTAGCATCCCTCTAAATCAGTGTGACAAGACAACCACTCCCCTTGTGTTCAGTTTGGCCTGACCCAACTTCACCAGCACTTTGAGTGATGAGTGGGCGCCTGGCAGAGCCACCAAGAGCAGCTCCAAGCTATGCTTTCAGTGTAGCAATAAGTTTGAGCATCCAGGCTGTTCCAAGGACCAACAGCTTTGAGGCAGACTGCTCAGGTGGCTCTTGGGCACACACCGAGTGCTTCACCAATGGGGCATCATGGACCTCATGAACCCCAGCACTGCACCCATCCCTTACCTTCTCAAGCAGCTCCACCAGAGGTGGCAATAACCCATGAGTGATGAGTTGTTGAATCTGCTGGCAAGACCCCGCTGCGATGTTACTGAGCATCCACGCAGCTTCCTTCTGGATAGTCGGCTTCGCGTGCCGCAGGAGGCTGGGCAGGACAGTCAGGGCACCAGCACTGATCACTTCCTGGGTCTGCTGGTCAGTGCCTGTGACTATGTTCCCAACAGCACGGAGAGCTGGAGTCTAGACAGAGATTAAAGGAGATGAGAAGGACCCTTACCTCAAGGGATACAATGCCAGAAAGTCCAGCAAGATGGCTTATCAAGTGCTCGATCCTTCAAGTAAGGAAAGCACTGTGGGTGATTACTGCTGTATCTACAGTCCTCCTATTTCATTCTAAGCAGCTTTGCAGCTTCTATCCAGTCTGCAAGCTGCAACAGAGCAGTGGCTTGGCAAACAAGCAACCAATCCTGCAGTCTGAGGAGACACCAGAGCACACCGGGCACATAGAGCAAGGAGGCATGCCCTCCCTCTCCTGAGATGCTCCTACATTAAGGGACCAGAGGCTGAGTATTACTGATATTTCCTACCAAAATGGTCAACTCTGGGCTGGACAAGAGCTCCACCAGCCTTGGGAGAATCCCTGTATCCACCACAGTTTGGATGCGGTCATTGAAGCCATCGGTCAGATAGGACATGGCCCAGCAGGAGTCAGAAATGATGTCCTTGTCATCATGGAGCAGGAGATAGACGAGCACTGGCAGCATCTTTTTCACAGCATCCGCAGGAGGGTAGGGGTTCTTGTTCCTACAGAGGTTTGAGAGCGTCCATGTGATGTTCCTCAGGAACCCAACCTGAAACACAGGAGAGGTGTAAGACCCTCGCTGCAGTAACAAACTGGGAAGAGGTAGCACCCTGCTTCTGGTCCCTATGGCTCAGAGAAGTTATCCAGTAGCAGCCTTCTTAAGGGCTGAGGCTTATGTGAAGAAGAGAAATAAAACCAGTAAGTGCCTAAGAGTAGATTTACCCTCTGCTTCCCAAATATTAAGTTCCAACAACTTCAGGTCTGATGGCGTGACAAGCTGCAATGACCAAACAAAGGTGCCAGACAGCTTATTTGCTGGGTCCTTGGGACAAGTCACAGAGCACGCTTCAGACAAGAGCAGGAATATTATTAATTTTTAATATTAGCAGCTCATTGTTCTACAATAGGGCAGGATTTGGTCAAGTTGCATCATTCAGACGGTTCATCCCAGTGAGGATGCTCTCAGGAGGGCACAGGAGCTGCATTCAAAGCATCACAGCTACCAAGGTGCGTGTCTCTATGAACTGCTGGTTTGTCACGTTCCTCCTCGCCCAGAGGCTGGGGAAGCAGTAGGAGAGGCACCATTGCAGAAGGGCAGAGATAAGCCACAAATCCAGCAATTCAGGGCTACCTAAAAAGCAGCAGGACAAAGCTTGAAGGGCCATTTCAGCCCTTCCACATGCATACACAACTCTGCCTTGCACCAGTTTCACTTATTCCTAAATTGATATAGTCAAAGCTGGATAGGGAAGACTAAAAGACATCTCATTGACTTGAAAACTGCCTGTTTGGCACCCCAGCTTTGTACAGAGCTGAGTCAGGGTCATTAAAAGCAGTTTAGGACAGGGTCTCATGCAATTGTATAAACAGTTTGATGTGTGTAAGGCAGATGATAGACCACCATACACCCATTACCCAAGTGATTAAGGAGGTGTTAAGTCAAGAAAGTGAAGGTTATTTACTGGAGTTATAGGTGACACCAGAGCCAGCAAGGGAGGAATCACACTGCAGTTGATAAGAACATCTCTATACATAGGGCCATCACCTGTACAGATGAAAGAGAGTTACTGCATTTGCCCAAACAAGACAGCCAACATCAAATAGCAATCAGCCCTGCAGCAACAGGGCACTCACACACCATGAGGGATTTTCAGGTGAAGATTTATCTGGTGACAAGTGCCACCATGGCTAATCAGCCATGACCCATTCCAGTGACCACACTGGCAACTTTGGCCTTGCCAGCAGGATGGAGTCTTGCACTTGGCTTTGGCCAAAATCCTCTTGCAGAGCCAACACAGGGTCTCAGAGGCTGCCAGGCCACATGAAGTGTTCAGGGTTTCAATAGGGGCAGCAGCTTGGACACCAAGCTGCAGGGAGACAGGGCTATCCTGAGGAACACTGGTATTTGTAGCTCCCCAGCAGTGGTTTGGGCAGTGACTCCCTGCACACCCCAGGCCCTGAGAGCTCTCCTTACCAGCAATGTTGCCCAGTGCCCACACAGCCTGCTCACTGATGTGCATGTACGGGGAGGACAGCAGGGAGATGAAGGCCGGGATGGCACCGCCGTCCACCACCGCCTTGGTGTGGTCAGAGGTGCCAGAGGCGATGTTAGTCAGAGCCCAGGCTGCTTCGAACTGCAGAGCAGCGTTGTCAGCGCGGCTCAGGAACTCAACCAGCCTGGGGATGATCCCCAGCTTGATGACCTGGTTGATGGGGGGGTCCTTCTGCCTGGACAGCATCCTCCTGCAAGAGGGGACACCACACAGCCTGCCATGAGAAACCCTGCACGGTGCCATAATAGACCATAACCCTGTGGCCACGTAGAAGGTTGTGGCCGGCAAGTGAAGCAGCATCCATAAGAGATTCTTGATTTCTTGTGGGAGCCAACAGTCTCTGCCCCAGCACAGCAAGGGGGGCAGCGCCAGGAGCAACCACCAAGCCCTTGGTCAGGTCCAACCACACAAGTCCCTGCCCAGGACTGTGGTGGAGCCAAGCAAGGCCCAAAACAGGCAGCAATCAAGGTCCCTCAGGGCACTTGGGGTTATCAGGACCCACACGGCTCCCTCCCAGCACAGCATACCTGGCCGCCTGCGTGGCCTCCAGCTGCAGCTCCTCATTGCTCCCATTCAAGGCTTCCACGATATCGTCCAAGGACAGCTCAGGAATCTGTGTCACAGGGAATGATTCAGAGTCAGACAGCGAGCCTGGGCTCCCTTTGGTTTAATCTCTGCGGTCAATCAGCTTGTCTAGACCCGAGTCAGTCACCACTTCATATCTAAGCAGTGTCTACTCTTTATGCAATGCAGTTTCAAGATGAGGCAGAGGAAGAGAATCCACAAACGCCTTTGAGGCAACTAATCCTTATAATCAAGCACTGGAAGAGTCACTGACACACGGTAATGGGCCTTCAACTTCGTTAATTACCCCTTGCTGTGCAAGGAGCCAGACAGGAGCTTCACCAGCTCCCAGTTCTGGAGCACCAGCCAGTTCTACCTGTGCCATCGAAGGAAGCCACACAGGACAGCACCTCCATGCAAAGTAACACAGAAAAAGCAGCCTGAGACACTCCCCATTGCTGGGCACGGTGATGAGGAATGGCACTGGCTATTTAACCCAGGTCCCTTGAGCTAGCCTACTGCAGATCCTGCCCAGGTGCAGAGCACCCAGTGCTCACCTCACTCTTTTTGTCTTCTCCCGGAGAGACACTCTCATCCAAACTGAACGAAACACTCCTGCGCTTCAGGATCTGCTCATCCTTCTTGGCCTTTCGCAGCTCAACGCTCACCTCCACTCTCTGCCTCCGCAGGGCCTAGAGGGGAGGAGAAGGGCACCACCCCCCCAGTGTCTGCATCACCTGGGTCCCCAGGATGCTCAGCTGTGTCCCTCTGCCCCAAGGAATGAAGGCAGAGAGCCACCATCTGCTCTTGGGTCGCTCCTTGCTATGGGTCAGGGAGTTACAGAGGAGATGGGACAGAGTGAAGCCTCTTTTGGTGCCTTCCAAGGACAAGAGCTGCTGGATGAACCAGCAACCAGTGGCTGTTTTTAAAAATGGGTTCGCTGAACCTGAAAGACAAACCTTCATCTCCTCCACTGACTTAAAGCAAACTGACAGATGCTATGGTCTGACATTCCCTGCCAGCCCTCCTCCACAGGGATATCTGCTGCAGAGAGCTTGGCAGGAGAGGCTGGACCATCTCCCATTCCCAGCTCAGTCACCCACCCAAAACCCACGTCCCCCTTGCCTGTGCCACCATGCTCCTCACAGCCCAGCCAGCTCCACCCCACATCTCAAAAGCTGAGCAGCCCTGCTGGCAGAGCCACCTCCCCACACCTTTGCTACCCCATACAGGTAGATTTGGGGGCAAACACCCTTCAGAAGCCTTCGCATCAGCTCCTGCCACCAGGCAAAGCCCCAGAGGGGCCTCTGTCCAAAGGGGATAGCACAAGGGGGTATAGGGGTACTTACATCTGAGTTCTTGCCCTTGTTCTTGAACTTGCTCATCCTCTCGCTCTGCTTGTCCTTGCCTGGCATCTTGGCAGGTTTGAGAGAGGTTTGCCAGCCAAAAGCCTTCACGTGCTTTTGGGGTTCAGGACAGAGCAGTGTCAGGTCACAGCTGCTCCAGCAACACCCCCCTCCATCCACACAGGGGTCGGGACCCACCATGCTCCCACCAGTGACCTGCCCCACACATTTACTCCCCAGCCTCCCAGCACAGGGGATGCTGGAGATCTCCTGCCCCAAGCAGAGCTCAGCAGGATCCTCCCACCCTGCAGCTGAGCTGAACGCAAGCACAGAGCACCACTTAATACCAGGCTACAGAAATTACAGCTCCTGCTGCTGTCACCCCATAAGGAAGCTGGACACGCCACTTCTCACAGATACAGAAACACCACCTTCCTCTGGTTCTGATCCCAGGGCTTCTGGGGTTACTTGGACACAGAGCCCAAGCCTGGCAAGGCCTCTTGCCTCCAAAAGCATCAGCGTAAGGCCTGGTTTAAGGACAAGCAGCCACAGCCAAGCCTATCCTCTCACCCCACCACACAGCCCAGCTTGGCTTCTTATACCAGCAACCCTCCAGTAGGGCAAACAACAATAAATTAAAGGACTAGAAAGACAAAGTGACATTCAGTGGGGTGACCAAGCAAAGAGTTCTAGAAACCCAGCCACCAGTAAGGATTTCCAGGTAAAAACATTAAATAGGGACAAGTAACAATTATTTCTAACCCTCTCTTAGTAAGAGCTACAGATACACACACAAATAAGACCAAGGGCAAGCCTCCAGAGAGTTCGTGAGGAAAAGCAAGGCTTCCACCCAGCAGAAGTAGAAGCTTCTCCAGAGCAGGCAGACACCACCAAGGGCCCCTAGAGCCAGGCTGTGCAGGAACACAGGGCTGATCACACACAGATGCTGCATCCTCACCTCTCCTCAGGCTTACAGCCAGCACCTAGGGCTCAGAGCAGCCTCCAGGAGCTCCTCTTACTCCAGCTCTCTAAGTTTAAGTTTCTGATGGAGTTTCCTGGGCAGGAGGATCCTCTCTCTCCTTATTTCCTGCCCCATCACCCAAAGCTGGACACCAGCACCATCAGCTCCTTACTGCAACACTGCACCAGCCACCTCTCCCAGCTCCCAGATAAGCTACCTCATAGCCCATAGCCTTAAGTCCTATACTGAAACCTCAAGAACTGCTTCAGCCACCCCTCTCCCTTGTTTTCCCCCCAACAAGGAAACCACAATAACATCCCAAAAGGTCTCTTCATTTTGGGGAAGCTTCCTTCACCTCAGCAGAGGTGCATTGCAACCCCTATGCTGATGCCAGCCAAGCAGCAGCCAGACACCACCCACCACAAGGAAGAACAAAAACACTTACCTCAACTCCCTCTCATACCCCACTACCTCAGACTGACTCTTTTATTGCTCCCATGGAGCCAGCTCCCCTCCATGATTGGCTCTTCCCAGCACAGCCTCCCCATTATCCCCAGCTGTGCCATGGCTATGGCTGCTTTGATGCACCTGGAGGAGGGTGGTGATGATCACAGAATGTGAGGAGTTGGAAGGGACCTGGAAAGCTCCCCCAGTGCAACCCCTGCCACAGCAGGATCACCAGAGCAGTCACACAGGAACATGGCCAGGGCTTTGGGTGTCTGCAGACAAGGAGACTCCACAACCTCTCTGGGCAGCCTGGGCCGTGCGCCATAACCCTCACCCTGACAAAGTTTGGCCTCATCTTCAGCTTGAACCTCCTGTGCTCCAGCTTGGGACCATTGCCCCTTGTCCTGGCATTGGCCATCCCAGAGCAGAGCCTGGCTCCTTCCTCCTGACACTGCCCTTTCCAAATTGATCCCCATGAATGAGGTCAAATGATGGTGATGATGGTGACGATGATGATGGATGGTGATGGTGATGATGATGGTGGATGGTGTTGATGATGATGGTGGATGGTGATACCTTCCCTCCTGAGCTTCCCCCCCTGCCTGGGCCACCCTGCTCCTGTATTATCAGCCCTGTTTTCAGCACAAACCCAGACCACAGCCTCAAACTAGCTGCTATGAAGAAAATTAACTCTATCTCAGCCAAAACCAGCACCCGACAGCACACTACATTTATGCTCTGCTCACTTTGGCCTTGACTGTGGCCAGACCCTCCATGGGAGATGCCAGCCTGCACCCCTATAGTGTCCTGTGACACAGGGGACAGTCTGAGTGCTGCATCCCCATTGCTGTGAGGTGAGGGGGAGCACAGGGGACACGCAGGGTGGGGATGCCCCTATTTTGCCCTGGTAGCTGGGACGTCCTTGCAGGTGGGGATGTGGCCAGGAGAGCAGAGCCTTTGGTCAGCAGGGACCAGGACCATGGAGCCAGGCGGTGGCTGAGGGGAATTGGCCACATGGAGATTGCAAACGGGGTGAGACAGGATTAAGAATCTTGGAGCAGCAGCAGGCACTGAGCTCTGGCTGGTGCAGGTGGGAACCTAGCAGGGCTGCGGCAGGAGATAGCATGGAGAGAACCCCATCAAGAGCTTATCATCTCCATAAGTCCTCTAGATTTTGGCCAGGAGCTGCTAGGCAGCTCTTATCATGCCATGTTGTGTGCCTATCACAGCCTCCATCAGCTTTAGCTCAGAGATCGGTGCCCTAACACCAGCCACACGCCAATGCTTGGGCTCATCCTCCTGCCCGTGCCACTGCTCCGGCCAATGGGGACCGCAGCATCCCTGCCCTCCAAATAACCACTCACAGCGGGGCCTGGCTGCAGCACTGTGGGCAGTTTGGGGGACTCTGAACTGCTGAAGGTTTTGCAAGCCCTCCAAGCCATCACTCTTTTTAGCAAAGCCCCGTAAAACTCACTCCGCACCGCTCTGTGCAGATGGAGAGAGGAGGAGCAGTCTTTGCGAAATGGGCAGGGAAAGCAGCTATTAAGATATTTAATTAAAACCTGATTTTAAATCACCTGACATCTCTTTCTGCGAGGGAGGTGGGTGGTAATGCAGAGTGGGTGCCTGTGCTCACTGCAGGAGGGGGGGAGCGAGGTGGAAGCAGCACCCATCACTGGGGTCTGCACCCTCCGCACCCCAGGAGCACATCCTGGCCCCCGTACCCCACCAGCCATGCACACAGGAGCTGTTTCCAACCGAATTATACGAGTTTCAGGGAACAACTAGTTCCCTCTGCAGCTATTTCCAGCATGGAAATACCTCTGGAAATGCGCTGTGCAACACCCAGGCTGCTTTAAGCCATGGATTCAAACCCCGGGGTCACATCAGTTCTCCCTTTCAAGGCAAATGAAATGCGTTGTACGAAGCTTTGTGCAGAAGACGATGGGGGGAGGATGTTAAGAGAAGACCTTCAGATAAATCTGCTGTTTGTGGGCATTAAAAAGCCAGTTGTGCTAATCCTTGATGCTGTATTTTTAAGCTTCAAGTGCCACCAGTTGCATTATCTTGTTTCTTGGCTGCCTGAGACAGGAAAATTACATTTCAATTGCTTTTTAATTCGACATAATCTGGTGCAAAAGTTAGTGCACACCCTCTAATTTTGTTTCCTGAGCGGTTTGTATCAGCTAATTCCTAATCAGCCAGCGCTAAATCGAAACAGGCCTGGTTCAAGCTGAAATAGATGAGTTCTCGCAACCTTTCCAAGCGATTTAATTAAATTGGCTTAAAATAAGTGGGAGCAGCCTCCTGCATAGGCCAGCCCCTCTCCTTTGCCGGGAGAGCTTCCCTTGCCCAAGGTGCCGCAGGGTACGGATGTACGAGAAGTTTGTGGTTATCCTGGGCTGCTCTTTCCCTCCCTGCCCTTCCCGTCCCCTCTCCACCTGCCAAGCGCAATCAGCCCCGTCCTGCTCAGTCCCCTCTGTCACCGCCAGCGCCGGTCGCTGATGGCATCAGAGGTGGCACCGCGGGCGCTCGGCCCCACGAGAGGCAGAGGATGAGTGGGGCTGGTTTCAACCCGCGCCGAGGACAGATCGATATTTGCCGGACGGGAAAGGGGACAACCGCTGGAGGAAAAAAATAGGGACATTTCGGTTTGCAGCATAATAAGAGGGTATCACAGCTAATGGAGAGGAAAGGAGATAAAACCCTAAATCTACATGACAGTGTCCCCTGAGCTCAGCCTTGTGTGCTCAAGCTGAAAATCCGCATCATGACAGGTATGAAAAGCTGCGGTTCCAGTTTGGAGGTTTTCTTTGTGGCTGCTCTTTCCCGCCCGGGCACTGTGGGTTTGGTCAGACGTGGCTGGGGGCAGATTTGAAAATACTGGTTTTAAACCCTGAGATAAAAGCACTGATTTTTTCCTCCTCTGTTTTTTAAGTGTTTCTCTAATAGGTTTATCTCCTATTTTGTGGAGAAAGGTACCGGTTAGGAAAGATGTTAGCACATGGAGTCTCCACAGCAGGGTTAGATGAGGCAGGAACAGGGCTCCATGGTGGGAGGTTTGATGGCCACAGCAGCTGTTTGGAGCAATCCCTCTGCGAAAGGCAAAGCTCACCTGGCACAGAGCAAGCAAAGGCAGGGACTTCTGCCAACCCCCGACTCAGACAGCGCATTTTCCCTGTCAGCTCTAGTGCAGCCCATTAAGTTAACATCAACGAATTAATTTCACTTATTAGTTACAGGAACACCAAGGAAACGACCGTGTGGGTTGCCGAACCAGCTGCTGAGGTGACTGCCGGTGGATGCAGGGCAATCCCTAAGCATGGCAGGGATGGAGCCTGGAAATTCCTCCTTTTTCAGGTGGGATGCATCCTCTGGGCACACAGTCCTCAGGGGAGCAGTGGTAACTGCAGCCTGCGCTGGATCCTTGCAGGGAGCAGACATCGGGTGGCCGCTGCCCTCCACATTGCGCGCCATGAGGTCCATTTCGGTCCCATTGCTCCTGCAGCAGCCGTGGGTTGGAGGCGAGCTCAGAGCTGTGTTGTGCCAGGCACTAAACATGCACAGAATATGTGACAGCCCTGTCCATTGCAGTCTGTCTAATCAGGACACGCAGAAGGTGGGAGAAGGGATTTATTGTTATCCCTGCCTTACTGCTGAGCCAGCGGCAAAGCCGAGCGCTGCAGCTGGATTTTCCGAGGCTGAAGGTGCAGATTGTTGTTTCCCCTAATTTAGTGCAGCAGCATCAAAAAAAGTGGTCCTGTGTTTCTCCTCTTCCCCTGCTTTTCTTCCCTTCCCTGCTTTTCTTCCCTTCTCTGATTTTCTTCCCCTGCTCCTCCGCAGCCAGGGAGCCATGAGGATGGTTCAGTTCAGACAGCTCACTAGAAGGGAAAGCAACCCATGAAAATAAAGAAAGGATTATGGTTTTCCACCAGTTCACACCAGGGCTCTGCGATGGGGTGGCACCAGCAGGAGGGAAGCCTGTTTTAATGGCAGCTTAATTTCCTCCCACATACCTGGGAATATGGCCCGTTGCAAGTGGGTTTGATAAATACCAACCACTGTAGCTGCTCGCTGCACGGTGGGACATCTCCATTCCCACAATCTCAGCTCAAGTTTGCTAGGAGGTTTTAGTCAGTTGATGAAATTCACTGTTCATGCCTTCTACAAGGTTATATGGGCCAGAAAACGCGTCCCTCTGTGTGGTGTTTTTCAAGGCAAAGCATTCTTCAGGGCCTTTTTCCAGCTGAGAAACGGGATGGCTCACTCAGAAACGTGCTGGGGGAAAAAAAGAAAAGAAATCCACATTGGTATTGTACGACAGATCTGCATTTATTGATAGAGGCCTGGCAGAGCTGGGAATTCCCTGGGAAAGTGGGTAACACCATGAAGTGTGACACCAAGTGCTTATCCCATCAGCGGGACTGGAGTCGGTGGGAGCTGCTACAGAGGAAATCGAGCCCCGGGAAGGCGACAGCGTGGGCTGTGGGAGCCCTTTCCCTCCTGCCCGGTGCAGCTGTTGGCGTCCATGGACAGGCGGTGTAAGCGGATGCCCCAGAAAAACCAGCACAGCCCTGGAGAGCCTGAAACTCCACACCAGGCTGAACGTTGAGCAGCTAATTTTAACTTCTGAGCAGCGTCCTCTCTGCCAGCCACGGAGGGATTAGAGTAACAGTTTTTGAAATTATTTAAAAATAACATCAGACTTAATCAGAGCTCTTTATTAAATCCATTATCCTCTGTCAGTTATGGGACACTGACGTATTCAGCTGCAGAAACTATAATCACCTATGGCCAAAAGTCTTAGAGGAATTTTTTTTTCCCAACAAGGCCCAGTAATAATTATTCTGTTAGTCTCTGAATCTGTAACTTGAGGAACTGAAACAGGGAAACCTGCAGTGAATTTGGGGATGAGGTGCAATGAAGTGATGGAGAAACCTTGGACTTATGGCAAAACCCACAGAATTTTGTATAAACCATGCGTGACCTTGCTCCGTGGCATCTAACGGGAGAAAGGCTAAGGCAGTCTCTGAAGGAGTGGAGTGCCTTGTAAATCATACAGGGAAGAGAAACCCCATGAACACACCAGAAAATCCATATAAATCAGGGAGTCCTGAGCTGCTTTGGATGAGTCACGGATGCCACTTTGCTGCCAGGGACTCCATGTGCAGCTTAATTAGAGGAGATGAGCTTTCCCGTTGGGTTTCCTCGTTGGGGTGGGCTGCCAGACGCTGCTCACCTTGCTCTGGCGCCTCCGATTATCACAGCTGAGGACAGCATTTCAACAGAAATCAGTGGCTTTGTTTAAAATGTGTATTTAGGGGCCTTTGCTTAAAAGGAAATGCTAAGAAGAGGATCCGACATGCATATTCCACCTGATCCTAGGAGCTGAAGATAATTTTTGCTATGCCCTGGGGCGATTTTCGTCTCTGTTTCAACTGCTTCGCATACACACACAGATTGGGCAATGAGCTCTGGGGATGTGGGGGGGCAGTAATTACATCTCACGGTGTAATCTGGTGTAATCTCATCTCCTGCTCCGAGGTCTGTCCTGGCCGAGCCGGTGGGAGCAGCTCCCTCCACACCAGCGCAGCCCCTGGGCAGCACCGTTCAGCTGCTGCGATCCTCCAAGCAGATTTGTTTCAACTGGGGCAGCTTGTATTAGAATATTAAAGATATAAAAACATGTACTCAAACTCTGCTTATCACTCCCAGTGGGGGGGTGATCGGTGCAGGCCATTTTTTGGAGACTGAGGTACACAACTCCCTGGAAGAAAGGGCAAGAAGGGGAGGAGGGATGGCAGAGCTCCCTCCTGCCTGCTCCATTGTGTCTTGTTCTGCTCCTGTGTGTTACAGGCAGAGTGAAGTGACCAGGAGATGCCCACAACATGTGGTATTCCAGCAGATGACCTTCCAAATACGTGTGGTGCAGGTCCTGCTAATGAAGCTGCTGGCTGGCCGCGTTGAGACCCTGGCAATCACAGCCCACGGTGAGGGGCAGGGCTGTGGCTTTACTGGTGTCCTCGCCCAGGGCTGTGGATGGTGGGGCAGTCAGAGATGGGGTGGAAAGAAGCCCTGGGCCTGTGCTGGAAGGGATGGACCCCAGGACAGGGCCGGGATTGAGCTGGGGCTGGTCCAGTCCCACTTCTGGATGCTGGAACACATCCCTGTCCAGGATGAGGTTGTGGCTCCTCATGGTCTGTGGGTAAGCGTAAGGATTTGGGTGGTGGTGGTCCTTGGCTAGAACTAGCCATAGAGCCCTGAGGCTGAAGGCTGGGGCTAGGGGAAGGGTTTTGGCTGTCCCTGACCTCTGTCAGACACATTTGGAGAGCTAATGCAGGAAGGGGTGGGCAGACGTGCTCACTGCTGGTCCCCACTCCCTTCCAGATCCGGGCAGAGACCTCTTTTCTGCCTGTTAACACTCCTCTGCTGTTGGCAGACACCACTAAACCCTGGTGGAGCAGTTGGCTTAGCCCTCCATACAGCTCCCACCCAGGGCAGAGACACAGCAGAGCTCTGAGTCTCTCCATGAGCTCAAGTGGCCAACGTCTGTGCTGCAGATTAAAAATTCTTGACCTTGCCAATGGTCTGCGTGGAGTCAATTGGATGCCACGTGCCAGAGGTTTCAGGGGATTTTATTTCCCCTCTTTTTCCTTTAAAAAAAAACAAACCTTCAGAAGTTTTGAGGCTGTTTGCTTTGCCTCTGTAATTTGGGCCCCTCAGTTCAAGAAGGACAGGGAACTGCTGGAGAGAGTCCAGCGTAGGGCTACAAAGATGATCAAGGGAGTGGAGCATCTCCCTTATGAGGAGCGGCTGAGGGAGCTGGGGCTCTTTAGTTTGCAGAAGAGGAGACTGAGGGGAGACCTCATTCATGTTTATAAATATTTAAAGGGTGAGTGTCACGAGGATGGAGCCAGGCTCTTCTCGGTGACAAACAATGACAGGACAAAGGGTAATGGACACAAACTGGAACACAGGAGGTTCCACTTCAATTGGAGAAGAAACTTCTTCTCAGTGAGGGTGACAGAGCACTGGCCCAGGCTGCCCAGAGAGGTTGTGGAGTCTCCTTCTCTGCAGACATTCAAAACGCGCCTGGACGCCTTCCTGTGTAACCTCATCTGGGTGTTCCTGCTCCGGCAGGGGGATTGGACTGGATGAGCTTTGGAGGTCCCTTCCAATCCCTAACGTTCTGGGATTCTGTAATTCATCACATTAAGGGTGTTACAGTTGGAAAGGCAAGCACTGAAGAATCAGACACCAGAAAGACTTTAACTTTGCTTCCATGTGCATAGAGTTTTTGGTCATACAACTGCACAGACCATCTTCTGCAGGACCACGACTCACTGAGCACCTACTGCCGTTTGGAAGTCCTCGGCATCTTCCCCATCAGCCCCTCCGTGCCTCACGAGCAGCGATCTGTCCTTGTTTGGTTGTGTCCCCGTACAGCCGATACCCCTCCAGCCCTCACAGGAATACACTGAGCCTCCCCAAGCAAGCAACAGACAACAGCTTAGAATGAGGACGCAGCTTTCCTTACAGAACCAGCGTTATTTTTTAAATGACTAATAAATGCAAAAACATCTTGCAGGCTCCTGGGCCATATCTTTACATAACCCTGTGAGCCTTCAGCAGGGCTTTATGATCCAGATCCCATTCTCATAACCACCAGAGACCAGTTTGCTGCTGCTGCTTCTGAAATGCAACCCTGAAAGGCAGCATCTGAACCGTGTTCCTTGTTACTCCAAGGTTTGTCACTACAGCACCAAGGCTGAGGCTCTATGGTGAGCTGCCAAAAGTGACTTTGTGTTGCCTGTTCCTCTTCCTGCCCTCCTCCATTTACAGAGTCTCTTTTTGCAACTGGGAATGGCATTATGGACACCTGGGCTGCTGTGTTTAGCCTGGGATCCCTGGCAGCACTAAGGGGGAGAGACCAGAGCCTCCTTCCACATAGTTCATATTATATGGGCTGAGTGTCCCTTATCTGAAGACCATTTTCCAATCTCAAACATGCTCCCCATCACTCCTTCAGGCAGGAAAGCTGGACTCGGTCTCACTTTAAGATGATGAAGATATCTGTGTCTGAGCAAGAGACTGAGCCCACACGGAAGGCAAACACCCTGCTTAGCAGACAACTCCCTCCCCACGATCCACTGCCCACAGAGCTCACAGTGCAGTGCTCTCAGGACACATCACTGCAGAACACATCTCCTTCATTCGCCAAGAAAACCTTCAAAACCCTCCTTCCCAGATCATGTAATCATCCTAACAGGACGTGGCTGGATGGACCAGCTGCAGCGAACCCAAGCTGTCGCAGCAGGATTTACGGAGTGCGGTGATGTGCTGGAGAACAGCGTGGCCAGGGACGATACAGGACAGGGCCTGCACTGCGGGAACTGCAGTGACATTTTATTAAGCCCAGCAAGAGGCATGCTAGGTACTCAGGAAGCAATTTGGCTGAGTTCTAGCCATTGCTGAGCTGTCCATGGGCTGAGCGAGCTCGTAGCTATTTCAGGTTTGCCATTTTGACCTGGATCACTTCAGGGACAGATCCGATTGCTCCCTTTGCAGCTCATTCCTCCTATGTGGTCAAAACAGACATTTATGCACGTTGCACATGAGTGAACAGGTCAGAACCCACTATTTATTTGATGCATTTCATGTCTTTCTCTAAGGTGTTTTCCTGAGAACTGTTTACAATCTTCATTCACAGATTTAAGGTTTGAAATAATTACCTAAAAAAGCCCAGAAAATATGGCTTGCTCCGGATACATTCCTGAGAAGTTAATCACAGTTCTCAATATCCAAGACTCAAGCCGGCCATGGTTTCTGTGGTATTATTCTGCTCTGACGGGACATGCTGAGCTCTTAAAATCAGATTTTTCAGGGTGCACAGTCAGTTACAAATTCAAGAGGTGGGTGTAACATGAACTCTATAATTTTCACCTCAAAGCAGCCATTTATCTGAATCTTCCTGCTTGGAAACAATATCCCAAGCGTATTCACCCCAAATGCCCCCCATGGCAATACTTGCAGAGTAACCACATCCCAGGCGCTCCAGCTGAGGCAAATACAGCAGAGAAATACCTAAAGGTGCTGCAGAAGCAGTCGTCTTTCAGGGCAGTTCACATCCACCGAAACAAGCAGGGCTGTAACTCGGCAATAGTCTTTATCCTCTCTGCTTGTAGCAAACACACAGAATTTAGTCCTCATAAACACAGGGCCTATAAATGATCTTAAGATGAAATTTCCATCGCCAATGTGGCTGCTCCTGCCGAGGATCCAGTCTGAGGTTCGTCTGCCAAAGATCAGCTCCTGTCACGATGAAATCTGCCAGCCCACCTTGGCAAGAAGGGCACAGCCAAAGATGTGGCTTTGAATGAAGGCTTCAAGAGGTGATCTTCCTATTTCAGTCTCTTGTCCCTATTCTCCAGCAGCTGAGTCCATAAAACACCCTATAAGGAAAGACAAGGAGAGATCCCCATGAAACAAAGCATTATCTGATCTCTCCTGAGGGACCAAAGCTTTCCCAATCAGGATCCCAGCGCTACCCCTGC
>NW_010172465.1:19315-39926 GCF_000695765.1 Mesitornis unicolor
GTGTGTCGTCTCTTTTAAAATGTAAGTCCTGGCTCAGGCCCTGTGGATGGCTATGAGAGAGCGTGGGCAGCCCTTGCAGACACACATCTTCCAGGACCATGGCTTTAACCTGGTAGGACTTGCTGCCTGTGACTGCAGGGCATAGGTGTGGGGAGATCAGCAAGGACCTCGCACCTCCATGGGGCAGAAACTGCAGGCAGAGGCAGAAAGAGAGAAGCACGGTGTCTGTGGTGTACATGAAGCCCGTCTGGATCTATGTTCACTGTGTTTTATAACAGGTAGATTTGAACCCACGGGTATTTTAACCATAAGTTTATTAAATTCCATGTGATTTGGGGAAAATGAAATCTCAGAATTTTAACTCACTCCCAATTGCTGGCATGGCCTTACCCCTTCCTTGACCCATAGCTTTTGGAACTACATTTATGCCTCAGCATTTAAAAGCATTTATTGTCTCTGGGTACCTGAAGGACACAGCTGAGGGCTGCCTTTAGGGAAGACAAGCACCAGTCACTCCCACTGACTTCAGCCTGAAAGGCCAGAATAAAATGGACTTTTTGTAGGTATTTTATCTGCCGAAGACTGAACTGACAACGGGTGAGCAACTCTGAAGGTTCAAGTTGTCATGCTGTGCCTCAGTTTCTCCAGCTGAGGCATAAAGAATTTAAAGTCCCATAAAGGACTGGGACCTGCACACAAGAAACTCTGTTTGATGCAAGTATGAAGTATTTTCAGCCACATGCATTTCTCTTCTGTAGGTGTTGGTTTAACATTTCATTGCTGTTTCAGAGACCATGCAAGTCCATGTATTTCAGGGAGATGACAGACACAGTGTAGACCTGAGCCAAGTCTCAAATATACATTGCAAATCTGGGCATCTACAACCAGCATCTCTACAAATTTAACTGTATAGATTAAGAGGGGAATGATTGCTGAGCTGTTACAGTTCCTTCTCTCTACCTGATCAAAGTGGAAATACACAGAGGAAAGTTTCTCCTTCTTGCTTTACGGGTGAAATTCATCCCAGAGCAGCAGATTGCAATTGTTAGTGTTACACCAGGACCTTCTTGAGCCCTGAAACCTGAAATCTTGAGCACTGCTGCCTTGGAGTCCTTGCACACACACACATATATCTTTAGACCACCAAGGTTTTCAGGAGAATGGTGGGGAAAATGAGATCACCAGAAGGGCCAGCGCCGCTGTCTCTAACCAGTGCCAACCTTTTCTGACTTCAGACCAAGCAGTAGCCTCTAAAACCAGACCCTGCTGGCAAAGAGTCCCCCTGGCCACCTCAGGGGCTTCTCCTTACCCCAGCCCGGCTCCTGCAGCTTCTCTGCAGACAGTGACTCACAGGGCTGGCGCAAAGCAGTGCTCGGGGCTGTCATCACGGGGGCTGCAGAGGTGGGAAGGAGAACAGCCCTTGGCTTGGGCAGTGTGTCCACACAGCGAAACGAAGCCACAGCATAGCCCGTCTTCCCTTTAATCTAAGTCATGCAGAGTAGTGATGAAATCAGCTTTCCCTCTGCGGGGAGCAACAAGTCGAGCAGGTATCGTAGGTCCCCAGGAGGCACAGTCTTTCGGTAGCCGGACACTGACACCGACTACTCAGCATCAGCAGTTTGGCTGTTGCCTTGACAACCCTAGAGCTAGTTCAGATGTGTGGGCAGGGGAAGGAAGACTGCCTGGAGTGTGGGACATAGGCTGCTCCCAACACCAAACAGGTCCTAAAAAATGCAAAGCCTTGGGACATGAGTCATGTCCTTGAACTCCTCCGCTCCCTCCAGTGGCATGGCTTTGCCACGGGGACGGTCTCAGGTTGTGGCAAGGGTGAAAACCACCAAGGGGCATGTGAAGTGGATGTGCCATGGACTCTCCTGGATGCCCCTGGTGGTTTTTGATGGCTGGGGACAGGAGCTGAGGAACCAGGTCCTCCCTTTCAGGTTCCCCTGAACCCCTTCTTACAGCTGTGCCTTTTGTGTTATTTTGTGTTATTTGTGCTATTTTGTGCACTGCTGTACCCTTTCGTGCTACGGTTTATGCAGGAGACACCTGCATGGGGCTTGCCTTACCCCAGGGAGCGAGCAAGAAGCTCTGTGGTTGCTCTGACTTACAGCTACTTCACGGGTTTCTCTGGGAACCACAGAAACACCCTCAGTGCTCCCAAAATCCCACTGGCACCCCCCATCCAAGAACCGCCCTCACCAGAACTGGGCCATAGGGTCTTACACTGTTCAGGAACAAAAGATGGGAGAAAAGCCCCCTTTTTCAGCAGGTTCCCAGTGGTCTGGCACGGGACAGTGAGGAAGGCTGGAAAGAAAGAGAGAATACTCTCCCTAATTCTCATCTCTCACTTTCTGGCTCCTCTTAGGAACTGACACCCAGGTTTGGGACGGTGACTTGCCTGTTCCTTCTGCTGCAGGTTCGTATTGAACTACAAAATCAGTTCTAGTTAGCTCAAACCAGGACAGATAACACCACCTTGTCCCTGCTCCCCAGCACCGCAGACCATCATGATGAAGAATATCCAGCAGATGGATGGATCGGTGGATGATGAACCCACTCAAGTTCAACCAGATCAATGACACGGCAAACATGACCTTCCAGAACAAGGCCAGTGTCCTGGACAACCCATGTCAGCACTACACCCACATGAGGATCTATGATTTGAAAGGGCAGAGGGGAATAGCAAACCAGTGCAGGGTAATGGCAGGACAGGAACCAGTCCTGCCTCAGAGGCCAGCCTGTGCTGCTGTAAACTGTGTGTGTGAGCCACTTCACTCTTCCAATGTCAGCTCATGTTCAAACTCCTTTCCCCTGCCTGTCTGTCACTTGTTAAAAGCAAATGGCAAAGCACCAGGACATTTTGAGTTCCCTGCTTTGCTCTGCCCTGTCTTCAAACGAATTCCCTGCATTTCTTTTTTCCCATTCATAAAACAGAAGGTGTTACTGATCTGTGGCTGCAATGTATTTACCCTCACACAGAGCTCTGGGGGCTCGCAGGTGGTCTGGAAACTGAAGTAAATAGCAGTGGGAGGAATAATGACAGTGTTTGCAGAGAGCATGGAGATTCTTGAGCGAACAGCGCTGCAGAGCAGCCTCGGGGATCCTCGGCCAGGTGGGATTTCCCAGCACTTGATTTCCTGCCACCTGCAAAAACAAAACAGAGTAAAAAGTGTTTTATCCAGGTAAAGCGTTTTGAGGAGCGAGCTGTCCAAATAACAAAAGAGGCACAAGCGTCAATGATCAGGGAGGGAGACCTGATCTTTTTTCTCATGATAGCAATGAAGTATCTTGTTTGGTAGCAAACAGAAAGAAGCCATCTATGCTAACGGCTGCTTCAGCGTGCAGAGGCATTGCAGCTCCTGAGGCTGAGCACTGGTCTCCTCGTCTCCTCCTTTCCCTCTCCATCTCCCTCTTCTTCTTTTCTTTTTTCCCTTTTCCCTTTTCTGTTTCTTTTTCTTTTTTTTCATTGTCTTTTTTGTCTTCTCCCTCTCCCCTCTGACTTTACTATGGGAGCCAGTAAAACAGTTCTGAATTTAAAGACAGAAATAGCAGCTACATTTGGCCTCGCAGCAAAAATCCTGTTATTCTAGCCTTGTGGGATTCCTTCGGTGGCTTCCTATTTCTCCCTCCAGCTTCCTCAGTGCCAGAGCTCTGGATTGTCGTGTCTCAGCTTGTACCTCTGTGCCTGTTTCCTCCTCCACAGCTTCTCCCCCCGAGGCTGTCCCTATCCTACACTCATTCCTCGCCTGTCTTATGCTGCCCTCTATCCTTGGAATAACCTTCCTCTTCATCTGAGCAATGAACCTCACTCCTCTTTCTGCCTGCAGCTCCCAGCGTTGCCCTACCATTCTCCCAGGGGTCTCTCAACCCTGGAACCTCCCAAAAAGTCTTCTGGAAGACTGAAGTACCAAGCACTGAGAGCTGGGTTACACTTGGCGTTTGGTGTTGGAACTGAGGAGATCAGCCAGACCCCTGCCTGCTCCAAATCCACAAGGCTGGACCCCTGTGGAGAGCCTTCAGTAGGGCTGAACTTGAAAAGGAATTACTGCTCATAGCTATAACTGAGCTTTATGTGGAAGTTAACCGACAGAAAATGTATTTACTGGCTTGCTTTGGGTGGTGAGGAGTGGTTGTGCTCAAAGCCCTCAGTGTTAAGCATCTGCTGATGCTGACTTTTATCTTCTTTTGGTAGGAATCCCTGGAAAAGCAAATAATCCAGGTGAATCCTGTTCTGGAGACCCTCGATAATGCTACAGCTACAAGGAAGAACAATTTTTTACATACAAAGATGGTCCCTCAGAAGAAATAAAACCAACAATTATGTTAAAACGCTTCCTCAAGCACTACAGTTACTTTATATTTACTACCATTTCCCATGAAGCACTATGGGTTCCCATTTTCTTGAACTAAGTTTGTCAGTTTATTTTGGTTTTACTTCGTATTTTTATATGTCAAAAAAAAATCTGGTTTTATCAACCCCAAATCAATGCCCTTTCAACTGTTCACTTCTGCACAGATCCAGAAGGGTTTCATTTTTTGCAGACGGTTTCTAATTCTGAAATTGTCAGTGAAAATGTAAAACACTGGGGTTTTCAACTGACGTCTCATTCCTCTGTTTCTGTGTGCTACATACTTCTGCCATATGCTGCAGAGAAAGGAGGATTTCTTTAAGCTCTTCTACAGAATCCAAGAAAAAAAAAAGAGGTTTTTTTATAGATCTGATCTTTGAAAAGATTAAATTTCCACTCACCGACTTGCAAATTTGCCCCTACAGGCAACACTGTCAGTCCCTGATGAACGCTCAGAACCTCTCAGCTACTTTCTGTTTTCCTACAGATATTGCAATCTTGATTAACAGACTCATCTTTTATTTTCTCATCTAGGGCAAATTTATCTGAATTCACTCTGGTAGCACAGGCGAGCGGGCTGGGACTAACACTGGGAGCTGTAAGTAAGCACATAGTTCTTGATACTAATTTTGCTTTGGATTTTTTTCTTGTGTTGAATGCATCCCGTTCCGATTACATCAGACGTGCAAATCTGAAATGAATTCTCTTAATTTGGGGGATCTGCACTGCTGTAAATGAACCCCAAACACCCTTGCTTCCACAGTGAAGTTAGGCGCTGTAGACGACGACAGATTTATTTCTTCTTCCTTGAGATGCCTATGAGACCCTGTGAATGCACAAAAGGCACAATGCCTCCCCCAAAAGCTGCACGCTTTTCATTCTACAATTATATCGCAACAATACTCACATTCATCTGTACACCACTGCAATTGTCTTGCAACCGAGACCCTAAAAATAGCTACCAGGGAAGGTGCATTGTTCTTTGTTTGCGCACGTGAATCCAGGACTAAATTAAGCCCCACAAATCCCAGCTCTCAAGGTAAAAAGACCCCACCGTGTTTCCTGACTAAAGCCCTTCAGCATGTAGAAAAAGGAGAGAGGAAACATATGGACCGGTTATTCTTTAATGTGGGATTGTCTGCATCCCTCCTACTTTCAACTCATCCCAGATTTGCATCACACCCAGGGACCATATGTTGGATTTGCCTCTCTGGACAGTGGGCCAGGGCAGGTTTGGGTTGTTTATTGGCCACTGCAGCTTCTTCCAGCCTGGCAGACAGGATCATGTGAGTACCTTGGACTAACGAAAATTGACAATTAAGGGGGTTTGAGTCAACACAAATTTGTCTGAAGAACCCACACGATGCCATTCACCAGCAGAGCTGTACGGGCAGAAGAGGACAGAAGACTTCAGCTGAGAGGCATGGATGAGTTACTCTGGAGATCTATTCCCAAATCCAGCACTGACATAACTGGACAAGTGATGGCATCTTTTGCCTCCATCTCATTAGCTGCCAAAATAGCTGTACTAACACTTGTGCCAGTGGGAACGTTGTGAAGCTTAAAAGCACGCGCTGAGAGCGTCGCTGAACAATGCTGTGGTGCTTGCTGCACTCACAGGACTTCCAAAGGACACGGGTGAAATGCTGGTTTCACTGATACCAAAAGCAAAATTCTCACCGACATCCACAGGGCCACGATTTTTCAGTCTCTGGCTGCTGCCTACACCTGGATGTGTTTCCCTCTGTGTTCCAGGTCTCTCCAGACGTGTCGTTTCCCAGAAGGTAGCAAAAACATATTATCATATCTTCCATTAGCTTCTCTCCAAGAAAAAATCTTGAACTTACTGTTATGGCACTTTGTGTGTGTTATTCACTCCATTTAATGCGCACATTCCTGCTCGATCCTCTGTTTCTAGAATAAGAAACTTACTCACCAGAGCTGTACTTGGCTAGAGATTGAAATAGGTTCTCTGCAGTGGGGGTTTGTTACTAATTATCCAGGAAGAGGAGGATTACAAGTGACTTTTCCTTAGGCAGGCCAGAGTGAGAACAGAAAGCTGTCTTCCCTTATCTTGATCAATGCGTGGCGAGGTCTTGCTTGATCTGGCAGGGCTGCCACTAAGGTAAAAATGATAATTCTCAAACAAGTGTTGAGCTGCTTCACGTCAATTGCTTACATCTCCTCAGGACAGGAAAGACAGCCAGGACAAGTTTTTCAATACTATTGAAAAGATCTGGGTGTTCAATCCCACTTACTTTGACACGACAAAATCTCCTAGGAAGCCTAAGCAACTCATCCCACAAAAGGCTTTTTTTCTTAAGTGATACACTCAAAACGTGCTCAGGAATTGAAACACAGAAGAACCCTCAGCCTCCAGTCCAAAAACTTGTGTTATGGTACCTATGGCATTTGGTGTAATCACCTCTTGGTCTGTCTCTTGCTGCAGAAACAGCTTCTTGTACCCAGTTCCAACCATCACTGCTGGGTGCATCAAGGTGCGATCAGAGCAGGCAATGCGAATGACGGGGAACAGCCACTTCTCACTGAACTAAGTCTGGAGAAACATCAGTGAAATTGAAAATACAGCAAACAGAATGCTGCCCCCCTCCCCTCCCCAGCCTAAGTTTCCTCTAGGAACAAAGTTCAGCTTCTTCAACCTGAAGATAAATAAGCTACTGAAAGAGCAGCTAGGGATAGCCTGGAGATGTGTTGAATTGTCTGTGAGCTGAAGCCCGACTGTAAAAGATCTGCTCCAGAGTAAATGAGCTTGACGCAGGAGTTTCTGGTTAACATTCAATGGCCTTGGGTTTGCAGGACTTCAAACGAGCTGGTTATAGGGGTTGTTTGAAGCCTGAAAACCGACAGATCTGAAAGCTGTGCCAGAGACATTGGGTTAAAACCTGCTCATCTCGCATACATATGTAATCTCAAGGAGCAGCTTTTGTAAGAGGAAGACTTGACCCTTTGTCTGGTTTTGACACACATTTTCCTTTTTAATATCATTTTGAAGAGTATCTGTTACTGAGAAGAGCTTATTGGGAATGTCTGCTGGCTCCTGAGAATATTATTATAAGCAGGACTTGAGCTACAGAGAGATCAAACAGTCTCCAGCTGCTGAACTTGCAGTGCCCCATCCAGCAGCTGTCGGTATTTCACAACTTCCAGGATTTGTACATTGCAAACAAGCCTTTTGTCCAAAGCAGATACCATTTTCATAGCCTCTAAGACAAGCAGTCCCAAATCATGGCTCACGAGTAGCACAGCACAGGATTCTTTGGCACGCTCAGGGTCATGAGCTCTCCCTTCTGCGGTGAGAGCACAGCACAACGTTCCCAGCAGAGCTGCACTTCCTTCTCCCTCTCTGCTGGCTGAGATTTGGGATAATCGCTCTAAGGGGACGTTGCTGCTCGTGTCCTGCTGATTTTAAAAAGCATGGTGAGTAGCGGAATGAGCTGATATCCCAGATGATGCATTGCATTTTGCTCATGGTATCAGATACTTAGAACAACTGCTTTCAAAGCACATGGTCCTTAGCTGGCATAAATCAGTATCCGAAAGAAAAGCAAAGTGCTGGTTTACAACAACATTAAGCTGCTCTGTCCCATGCCAGTCTGAAGGGACCTGGCTGGTCAAATTTCAATGGGCTGGAAAATTATTTTTGAAGTTTAGCGCTATGGGCTGGCTTCCAGCTTATGGTGCAGATTAAGAAGTCCCTTGTGTGGGCCTGTGTCCCTTCTGCCAGGTGGCCTTTGATGTCCTGGGCTCCAGTCCAGAGGGAGGATCTGTGTTTACAAACTGACTGGGGCATCGTGTGCTTGGGCACTGTGAAGTCCAAGCAGGAGCCAAGAGAGGAGCGGGCGGAAGTGGAGAACACAGAGGTAGGTTGAGATCTTACGCCTGGTGACGGCAAACCAGGACAAAGCCAGCACGCTAAGAGCTCAGCCACTTCACTAAGCTTGAAAAAGCTGCTAAAACCAGACTCTTGTTTCCAAAGAATAGCAAATGACCTTAAACAACACACTGATTTTTTTTTTTAATGAACAGATGTGCTATTGAGAGCCAGAGCTGGCATTCACAGCTGCCACAGGGCAGCAGGCCTAGCCAGATGGTTGAGCCGTCAGCTCAGGACTTGATCCTTCTTTGTTGAACAGCCCTGCTTCACAGGGGCTTTTGGAGCCATGGTGGAGCAAATGGGTACACACATCCCACAGCAGCAGTTACCCAGACACACAGCAGTTACTGCAACACCTTGGTTGAGGTGTGTTACTGCCTCTGAGTATGCAGCAAGGGGATGGGGACAATGAGTGATTTGGTTCCTGTTATTCACAGAATCACAGAACAGAATCCCAGAACGTTAGGGATTGGAAGGGACCTCAAAAGCTCATCCAGTCCAATCCCCCTGCCGGAGCAGGAACACCCAGATGAGGTTACACAGGAAGGCGTCCAGGCGCGTTTTGAATGTCTGCAGAGAAGGAGACTCCACAACCTCTCTGGGCAGCCTGGGCCAGTGCTCTGTCACCCTCACTGAGAAGAAGTTTCTTCTCCAATTGAAGTGGAACCTCCTGTGTTCCAGTTTGTGTCCGTTACCCCTTGTCTTATCATTGTTTGTCACCGAGAAGAGCCTGGCTCCATCCTCGTGACACTCACCCTTTAACTATTTATAACCATGAATGAGGTCTCCCCTCAGTCTCCTCTTCTGCAAACTAAAGAGACTAACTTGTTAATCTTCCCGCTAAGAGTGGCTGACAAAGTTGCTCAGCTCATGGGTTTGAAGTCTGAAGGGTTTCAGAAGAACATCACCAGGCCCAGGGTGAGTGCAGGGAGGAAGCTGGTGCAGAAAGGCCCTCTTAGCACTGCAGTGCCAGAACTCAGGATTTGGCCACCACGTACATGTTCCCCAAGGCCACTGATGGCCACTGAAGGCTGTAATCTCTAACAGTATATCTATAACTGTATAACTATAACAGTGCTGCAGTCAGAGACTGGCTCTGCTGCACAGAAATGTCCATCTCTGAAATCCTTTCCAGTAGCAATTAATTGAAAACACTGATTGTGCAAATGTCTGACCAGTGATGCAACACTCGAGCATTTTAATGTACAAAGAACACTGTGGCTGTTTCATGACTCTTCAACGTGTTGCCACTGGCCTTGATTAAAAATATAATCCTTACAGATAATCTGAAAAGGAACGAAACCCAGCAAAACTCAAGCCAAGGCTTGTTTCTAGCAACCCAAAAGGCACATCAGCCAAAGGATTAAATTCATTTTTGCTTCTGTTGCTTACACGTTGCTGGAAGAGCCAGAGTCCTGCAGCTCGCTGCAGCTTGCCTGGCCTTTCCTGGTGTAAGTGACTTGCCTCTCTGCTGTGTTGTCAAGCAGCCATGCTAATGCTTAGCAGCAGGAGCAGTATTTAAGCACATTATCAAACTCCACCAGTTATTCATATACTCCACTGCACAGACACACTGACAGAACATGATCAGAGCATGATTTACAGACCCTTTGCTCTGTCTTTTTTACACTCAGCAACTATTTCTTTTCTTTGCTACCAAGCAGGTTTTTGAAAGTGGCATTTGACGGTGCCAAAATATGTTCTGATTTTGCTTGGTTGTACCAGTCCATAAGCCACATTGTCCCCTTTATCAGCGTATCAAAGTATGAGCCTAAAATGTAAAAACATAATCTCTCTGCAACATCCTTTCCTTTGGCAATCCTGCAGAATCCTTTATTCACGGCAAATGGGTTTTCCATGGTAAGGACCCCCCATGAGTCCTGAGACTCCAGGGAGTGCGTTACTGCTATTCCTGTGCCAGCATTAACTCCCTTCCTTTCTGTATTTCCACAGAGGATTTCTTCCTCTCTCTGCACAGGTTAACGATCAGAAATCTGCTTTCTCATGCACTGCTACTGGGTTATTCTCTTGTTGTGTCTGAACTGGTGATGCCTTTTCTCCCCTGCTCTTTTCCAGGGTGGCTAGAGAAGAATGAGGATCCCCTGAATAAAGCAGTGGTGGGCTTGCTCCAGCAATCCAGCATGGTCCAAAACTCCAGCATGCCCCTGCTTTGGGTCCTCTTTCAAGAGGAGGAGGCTGCAGGTAGGGTTAACATTATGCAGTGCAATCAATCCTGTCAGCTCAATGTGTCGGCAAGCAAATGTCATCAGTTCTGGTGCCCAGTTGCTTTCCCATCGTTGTTCTGTGGAAAGGATTAAGTCTGTTTTAACATTCTCTTCATCCAGGTAGCAGCCTGTGTCTGCCTCTGCATACTTCTCTTCCGTGCTGAAAGATAATCTAGCTCTGTCCTTGAAAATGCTGCCCCTCCGGCACGGAGAGAGGCCACAGCACGCGCTCTGCTCGCTCTGCTCGGTGAAGGCACTACCAAGCCCGGCTGCAGAAACGCGCTTGCACAGATGGAAGCGTGAGTGCAGTCCCGGCTTAATGACAAGCTGCATAATCCCCTCCTGGCACTCAGTGGCCTTCTGCTGCCCAGACAAATGTCAGGTTTCTATCAACCAAAAAAACTTGCTGCTTACTACGGCTGTCATCAGCCCAGCCCAGGACCCTGCAGTTGAAAGGTGAAAGGGAAACTGTTTAGGAAACTGTTTTTCAGATTGCGAGCCATCAAATAAACTCTTATTCTTATTTCTGCTTCCTGCATGGGCAACTCCATCTCAGCCTATGCTGGACTGGCACAGCAGCACCAGCATCTGAGAGAGGAGACAGAGTGCAAAAAGCTGTGTGTGCCAACATATTGTGAATGCAGCTTCTCTTCATTTCCAAGGACGATGTTCACTTCTGGTTTGAGGATTTCTTTAGAGTAGTAAACAACGAAAAAACAACCTCTAAACCAAAGCAGAATGCAGGTAAAATGATGCATATTTTTATTTAGTTAGTAGTTCATCCAGGCAGCACTGAACTGCTAACTCAAGTAAGTTAAGACAGATTTATATTGGAGGCTACAATATACTACTTCAGTGTGACTTCTTTTCAAGAGCATCTCTTATATTTTGTGCAATATTATTGATTTTCACCAGTGGCAGCAAGAGGCAGGAAAGAGGGATCCTCTTTTGTGACTGCCTCCAACTCCTACAGGGTGAGCAATCAGCCATGCCTTTGTATTGAAACTGCCATCAGTGCCTTTGTGTCCCAGCAGCAGCTCAGTCTCCCTAGCTTATCTTCCACCCTGCCAAGGCTGGCTGATGCCATTACCCTGATTTTACCAACACAGAACTGAAAGGGAGCAGGGTGGCATGCAGTTACAGAAGTTCTGTGAAACTTGGCCATCTAGTGTCATTGGTGTAATTTAAAACACCCTTGGGCATCTTGGACATCCACATGGGGCAAAAAGATACCACACAGGGCTCAGGAGACACCTGTGCTCTTCTGGAGCAGTGGCTGGTGATACAAGAACACATCTAAAATGTCGCTGTGCTTGGGCAACTGAAATTCCTCCACAAGATTTGCACACATTATGGGGAAGTTCTGTGTTACTACTTCTATGGTATCCAAAGCTGAATGCCAGCCAATACAGTCACGGATGAGTTCAGTCCACTCCTTTCAGACATCCTTGTTTGCTTTTATCATGCACTGTGCTGCCATTTCACCCACTATTGATCGCTGACAGCCATGCAGGGGCTTTCACGTCAGCCTAAGTGAGGTTATTGCGTGCTCCTGTCCTCTGTAGCTTCTGTCTCTAGAGGCTGGTCCACCCAGCAAATAAAAGCCAATTGCTGTTAACAGTTCATGGAGATGTTCCTCTAGGCTTGCTTGTAGGGAGCAGGTCTTTTCACTGTTAACCCTTTACATGATGGCAATCCCTGAAAGAGCAGTGATACAACACTGTAAGCCAGAATCAGAGACAACATCTACCTAAAATTGTTTCAGGCTCACACCATGCCCAAGGTTGCTTCCAGGCACATAGGCTTGTTCCCCTGGGCCCTAGAGGACCAGGCTCACTTCCTACTCTGTTGTGTGGGGTTTTCTTTGGTTTTTCAGAACACAAATGGCTTTACAATACAGAAGGTTTTCTCTCTCCGGCCTTGGTAACAACTCCCATTAGTTTTTCACTCCATTCCTCTCTCTGCCTGGTTCCAGGAGCAGCTGAACTTGCTAATGACGGCTTTGCACAGCAGATCCCTGCATCTCGTCCATTGCATTGCTCCAAATGCATTCAAACAGTCTGACAGGTGTCCACAGCACTGCAGAGCAATCCTCAGGCAAAGCCACAGCACAAGCCATGGCTGCCTGAACAGATCTTTATTCAGGGTCATCATTTCATAGACTGCCTCGTACCCTTCAAGGGACTGTGAGTCTGAGAGGCACTTCCAAGCACCAGGGCTAGAGACAGGATGTCTAATAAACCTCTCATTTCATGAGAGAAGCACAAAGAATTAGGAAATACATGACCTGAATCTAGACAAATGGGCACCATTATTTATTAGGCTGCGTTGCCTCCTGCAATCTTATTTTTGCAGGAAGAAGCACGGAAACAGTGAGTGGCAGAGGGGAAGAGCAACGTAAGTTTTCACCTATGATGTATAACAAAGTGGAAGGGCAAGTAATGGAAAGCAGTGAACAGCAAACAAATCTGTTACGAACAGGCAGTTACCGATGTTGTTTGAATTCCAAGACTGTTACTGAATGCACATCTTCCACTTGCAGATGGGGCAGGTACACATCCTGTGCGGTGATCTTGCCCGTGAGGAATCAGAGGGAGTGGGTATGAATGTCCACTTCTACCGCTTCTGCATCCCCCTCCAGGAACGTCCACGTTGTACAGATGGCTGCAAATGTCCACAGGCTTCCTCACCACCAGTATTTCACTGCCATGCCCATGGGGCTAGGAAGCTAAATCAGAGCAGATCTTAAGCAGCCATTAGCCTTTCTGCACTACCGCTAACCATAGCTCTTATATCATTATACCTGTCTTACTCATTTTAGATACCGAAGCCTGAATCCCAGTATAATCCCTCCAGGGTTTTTAGACAATAAAAAGGTATCAGAGTTGCTGCTTGGGCTCTATTGACTTGGGGAGAAAAAGTACAGAATTGGATATAACAAGGTACTGTTTACTCTTCCCAAATTGAGCTAAATAAATTGATGGCAGTTATGACTCAGCATGCCTTTGGTGGAGATAGAGTTAGAGTTTCTACAGCAACCCACTTCCTCATGCATACAATGTTCTCTCTTACACATGCTCCCAGAACTGACTTTTAATCAGACAGTACAGTTAATATAATGCAAATGAAGTGCACCTTAAGCTATGCGATAAATCTCAGTTGCTCTTTACTATTCCTTAGTCAGGCAAAAATCCTACTGACTGATCATTTATCTGGTTTAAGAGTGGAAAGGAAAATGGAGAGAGACTGTTGTAGCTGTCTAAAATTAGCCGCATATATCATTAATTGTGCACATATGTTTTTGTCATAACATAATGAAAGTAGCTATTGTAACAGCCACGCAAACGGGAGCATTCTGTTCTCTGCATGAACCTAAAATTTGCATTTCCCAACTTTCATAATAATTACACAATATTCATCACTCCTCCAGCCTATTCTATCCTTACATTTCAACTTACGGATGGATGTTAAAGAGGGCCAGATACTGCCTTGATCTTACTTTTAAAGCCAACATTATTACGATTATTTTTTCATTGTCATTTTTCCCGTGGTATTTTTTTCTTCTAGTGCATGAAAACTTCAATTTCTACATTCGCAGTAGCATTTTTTAAAAACAAATTCAATTCTGTCGTCCTTTTTCCTGTGTCAGCAAACTCCTATGACTCTCCTTGCATGCCAAAAAATTGCGGGCCATCGAGGCCTACCCCATTGGACTGAGATCACACAGGACTGCAGCATTCTGCTGCCTACAACTGAGCGTAAACACTTTTGACTCTCCCTACATACATTGCCTGGAAACAGAATTGTTTCTAAGTCACACGTGTTCTGTTTGATACAGGCTGGGCCTGATGGCAATTCAGAGGAATGTCCAGAAGTTTCTGTAGCTGCTTTTTCTGGGGAGGGTGGAAATTGTATGGTGAGGTGAGGAAAATACTCCGAGGTTGTCTTGTTCTGCAGAATTAAACAGTGGCAATTACAGGCACCGAGAACCTTGGGATGTCTGGGCAGGGAAGATAAGGGCTGGGAAGAAAAATAACAGCCATGTTCACTTAATAAAGACACTGAGAAAGCTAGTGGCTTTCTTGTTAATTATTAATAGGGCAAGGAGCCTGAATGATTTCTTTCCAAATCAATGCCAGAAAAGTTAGTAAATGGAGAAAGCCCTGAAATCTGAGTCTAAGCCTGCTGCCTTTAGGGAGTAGAAACAGAGTGCCTCAGAAGTTCTAGACCTCGACTTCCCACTTCTTAAAACAGTAGTAGTGAGAAGTGGTGAGGTTCTGAGCAAGGGAATATAAGATTTCACTATTCATCAACATATAAAAGGTGAAACAAAGCTGCTCGGTCGACTTCTCTTAAGCAGGACCACATTGTCAGCATGAAGGGGCAGTTCCAGCTCAGACTCCCTTCACTTAATCTCAGGATGGAAAATTCAGTTGGTTTTCTGGTAAGAGAGGAAAGAGTTGACCAAGATACTCAAGCTTAAGTGAAACAAAACTATGTTAAAGCCAATATTCTACATAGAGGTGAAAAAATCCCTGCCTTTCTACCTGGGGACACATCTTCTCAACTCCAGTGCAAACCAAATGAACTTCCATAGTCTTAGGAAGAAAGAGCTTTCAAAGGGTTCTGGTCCCATTTGGACTGGTATGAATCTAGATCATTGTAAGAATCATTCTGCATTTATACCTGTTCAGAATCTGGAATACAGTCCTGACTTCCATGCTGGCATGGAGATCTGCTCTTATGTGCCATAACAACCTTTTCTAGGAGTTGTATTACTCACTCCATACATATGAAATTCTCTGCACTAAACAGGCATTTCAGGAAACACCAGGTCTCTTGCTGGTATGCAAAAAAATACTAGGATCTGATAGTAAAAGGACCACCTCAGGGCTTTCAGCGACCATTATAATAGAAAAGGCTTTGTTTTGGGGACCTCATTGCTTGAACTCCTTACTTCAGGTGAAGCCTTTGCTGAACGTGGCCCAACAGGAGGAGGAAATGTAACTGAAGGAACTGGAGCTGCCAAGCATCATGTCAAAGACTCGGGAGCTCACAGAACATGCTGAGGAGCAGAGGAGCAGACAGCCACCGTCCACCAGGAGAAGAATAACCTCCCCATCCAACTGTGGGCCAAGCATTATCAATAGGGGATGGTTAAAGGCTTAGTATTCATTTAGGCAGGGCATTGGCTTTCTCAAATGACTCATAAGAGGTTTCTTTTCAGAATATGGAATGAATTAAGAACATATGGGGATGATGCATAAGATTCACAGTATCTGACTGTATCTTAAATAAAGTTAAGTCCTTCGAAAACAAAGGAGACTGGGAAGCCTCATGGCTGAAGCAAAGGAGCTGTTGTCACAAGTCCTGAGTTGTCGTCCTGGTCAACCCCTGATGCTCAGCATGATCTACAGCAAGTCAACATGGCATCTTTTTAAAATATAAACTCTTCCTTAAGGACCTGTGTGTCTATAAACAAACAGATTTTTTGAAGCCTAATTTTAAGAAGCTATGGCTCGAGTCATGGAGATTCAGATCACCTGTAACAAGAAGTATGTTAAAGGAATCTTAATAAACTCTGCAGAAGAGGCAAAATCTTGCATTTCTTGCTAATGGAATTTTGCTGCCGTAAGAGGCAGGAGTCGGAGCAGCCTTTCATAGGATGAACACTGGGTTCCCACCCCTTCATCAAGAACAGGAGAACTTGCTGGATGCCGAGGAGTGCCTGGCCTCAATGTTGAAATCAAAGATGGGCCTACTGAGCCAGATCCTGCCTATGAAGGAGCTGATATGAGTACCAGCAAGTGCACGTTGAAACTCAGCGATCTGAAATGTGGCTTGGAAGGGCTGGTGACCACCTCGGCTAAAACTGTGAAGGAAAAGCAGGTATGAAATATGACAGAGAGGTTTTTCTGCCTCATTCTTCAGGGAAATGAACCCCGACAACCATTACAGCTCCTCCAGTCAGAGCAGTCTTTGGGATGCTCAGATTCACTCAGCTGATCTCCCCCAGAATGTCTTATAGTCTTCCAGCATCTCACATAACCTGGGATGGATTTAATTCTACACCTCACCCTTCCACCCCATAGTTATAGTCACTTCACAGCAATTTCTAGGGATGCTTCTACATAGACATCTGCATCTCCTCTACATTCTTTATTAATTATACCCACTTTTACATGGCAATGCTCGTGGGCCTCCACTTATAAAATGACCCCCTCCACAGCCATGTAACTCCTTTCCACCCAGCCTTGGGGAATACTTCTCCCTCTCCTGCACCTGAACTGTTTTTTATTGAATGTAACTGGAGAAGTTTTAAATCTGTACTGTAGCAGCCATGTGGCTGTCTGCTGCTTCTTCTGAAGTCAGTGTTAACATCCACAGGATGTTAAACTCGCAGATGCCTCATATGTCTCTGAATTTATTAACTGAATCTCAAATTCTTTCTAAAGAAATACAAGTTGCCAGTGACATTTTGTCCTGATGCTGCTAACGGCTTGTGTGATCCACAAAATGCGTGTGATGTTCCCTTTCCTGTCTGCAGGCATTAGACCGCAGAGTTCGAACCCTGACTTCAGATCTCTCTGCTCAGAATGACTCAGTCACTAAATTCCAAAAGAGAGGGCTTTGGAGGAAGTTCACCAGGCAGAAATAACCACTCCATTTTTCTTTACTCTCCCCCATTCTCATTCTCTCAGCCTGGAGAAAGGGAAAAAAAAACCCCACATTGTCCGATTGCTTAAATACTACAAGACTACAGTTTGCTGCACAAACAGGAAGGGAGCCGTGTTTTTCTAGGTATTAACTCATGGCAGCACAGTGAAGTGTTGCCAATTTGTGCCGCTGCCCAAAAGAGCTGTGTGAATTGCTGAGGGTGAGCAGAATTCTTCTGTAAGAGTCAATGCTGGACCGAGTTCCCAGGGGCCTATTGAAAATGCACACACGAAGTACATACTGCTTCCAGGAAGCACCTCAGATGAATCTATTCTTTGGGTTTGCAGTCTGTTGCCAGGGCAGGACAGTGAGTTTCTCACCCAGCTGTGCACTGGTCTTGGTGTCTCCCTTCCTAGAAATCCACAAGGTGAGAACAAGGTGCCTCAGATGCATGAAGTGAGGTGCAGTCGCTATGGTCTGTAATTTAGATAGCCCTCTTTGGTCTGTTTTTGACATCTTGGGTCCTTCTGATAAACACCACCTACACGGTTGTTACAAAGTTCTTGTTCACGCTGATTCCACTGTTTTTCAACCAGCTGGAGAACAAGAAAAGAAGACCCATAGCAAGGGGGAAAATCCTCATCATAAAGCAGAGAGTGACCTCAAAATGACAATTGCTAACCTTAATGAGATGACATTAGCCAAACTTGGAAGATTGTAAGGAAGCAAATGTCAATTGTAACAGAATTTCCCAGGGTACAGGATGCTACCGGGTATGGTTGTGCCACATCAGAGCTCTGACAGCATTAGCTACACCTGAAAAATCACTTGATCATAAAGTCACTGGGAAAATCCAGTCATACCCTGATCTGTTCTGTATTAACCTAATGATAAGCAGAAGTACAGTTCAGTAGTTCAGGCAAGCAGAATCAGAAATACAGGATTTTGTTTCCTAAGTCTTTCTCTGACTCATTGTCTGATATTTGTAATTCATCTTCCACACTTACCCACATATAAAATGTGTATAATCACCGGGAAGTTATGAGGCTTAAGTGATTCATGTTTATGTAAGGCCTTATGATCCTCAGATAAAAACTGTTTTAGAAATGCAAAATATTATCACAAATTAGAACTTTATTTTAGTGTGACTACTGACTACTTTAGCGATGGGTCTGCCAGCACTTTTCTGACAAACCTCCTCTTAAAAATTAACTTCCCAGAATACAAACATGCAACTCTATATTATCGAATCACTAACTTACCTCATTAAAGAGCTAAGTAGCTGTGGCAATGTGTACAATCATTAATAAATACTGGCAAGCCTTGCTAATTCAAATTCTAACGCAGCACTCCATGGGGAGTACAAGACACTTGTGCTTCAGAGCAAGGCCACTGGGACACATAAGTGACAGAAGAAAAATTAAGTGGTGGTGTTGGTCCTTCAGAGCTGCAAACTTCAGACTCAACTTCCTGGGGTGCTTGTGCCTTTGCTTGCAGAGCAGTTAATGATGGGGTAAGGATGAGTTCAACAAAGGAAAAAGAGACTTAAGTGCCCTGCTAGTCCCACTAAGGACACAGGACACAAGATCTCAACCCACTTTCAACAGAAATCAACCTGTTCCCTACAGAGTAGGCACATTTATTTGGCTTAATTCATTTGCTGTAATATCCTACCTTTTCTTACCCCACAGCAGCCTGCTTGTGCAGCTTTATCTTTTTAAGAAGACATAAAATATTAATGCAGACCTCTTTAACCTACTCTGTTAAAGTGGATTCTGTAGCCTATCACCCTTTAAACCCTTCCGTTATTTAATAACAGAACCAGCTGCAATCTAATATTTATTTTTCCCCAGGTAGATCTTCACATTTTTTTCTACAGCAGATTCTGACGACTTCTCTATGAACTTGTGAAAGCCCTTGGCTTGGAAACATTTGCCTTTTGAGCTTCCAATGAATCAGTGGTTCAGCCAGCTCTGATGTGCTTGTCTTGACATAATCCACTCACTGTAAACTCTGCTTTCTTCGGGTCTGGGGAACCGTATGCTCATTGCAGATCTCCCACCGCGCTGCTGTAGCCAGAAGAAAGGTGATCCACTGCTGGGACCTCCTCTTTGGCTTGCAGGCAGCCAGCAAAGATGGCTGATAGACCTTTTCATCCACATTAATGCCAAAGGCTCCTGGTGGGGACTCTCTCTCTCTCACTGTGGAAAGAAAAGTGGTAAATAAAACCAGAGATGAGGCCACAGCTCACAGGATACACAGTGTTGCCATTTTGAATTCAAATATTTCTTCCATCTAACGTATTTCAGTGCACAAATATTTAACTTAAAACTCAGCATTTCCACAAAAACATGACCCACAAACCTAGATTGCAGCTGTTTCTATGAACAAGCCTCTATTTCCCTCAAGTAACCAACTCAGCTTGATTATATTCCTGAAGGCCAAATTCCAATAGGTTACTGGAAGCTAACTATGCTGCAGATAGCATCAGCTGTCTGCTGAGACACCTGGCCAGGTCTTTCCTGCTTTGTTGGCTCAGTTTTCCCAGCTGTAAATCTCTCCTAGAAAAGAAAATCCAGTAGAGCTGACAAACCTACAGAAAAGGGAATGAGGAAATCAAGATTCTTGTTTGTATTTCTGCAAATTTCTCTCACACCTCTCGCTCACTGCTGTGCTTGTGTGTGCTTTCCAGGCTCCTATACGGAAGAGTTGGAAGAAGACCTGGAAGCTGATATATAAGAACACAGCTAACAGTATCTAAGGAGGAAAAACTCCTCAGGGGAGTGATTACACCTCTGAAAAGACCTGATGACATTAAACCACTAATTAATAACCAAAATTCCTCATGAAAGAATAATAAGATGGACAATTGTGAACTCCAGTTTTATGAAAACTCAGAGTTATAAACTGCACACACTACTCCTTTCATAGAAACCTCTGAAGAAGCCAATTACTGACAGAGCAGTCCTCCACAGAGCAAAAGGACTGCCAAGTCGGGTAAAATGGGCATTTCTCTGTCCTCTGCTTCAGCTATCAAATCACCCATCCCTTTTTTACAGCTCTGTAGTGACGGATGGATCTACTCTAATGAATCTTACGTAAATTGCCAGGATGTGGTTGTTAAATATATAATCAGATTCATTAACAATGGAAAAGCCTGAAGATAATTTAGTCCCAAAAAGGTTGTATTTTAACAGAACGCACTGAACACATTCTAATGACTAATACAAATTGCTAGCATCAATAATAAGTAACATTTCAATTTCAGTTCACTTTAGAAATGCTAGCTAATTAATTCTCAACCATATCAGGAGATAGGTCAGTGTTGTTAGACACCTTGCACAGGTGGGAAAACAGTGGTAAGGGAACTTGTCCAGTGACACAAAAAGCAGCAAGGTCAGTTAAAGCAGAACTGAGCATTTGGGAATTCCTGTTCTCTCTCTGATTATGCCCCACACAGAATCACAGAATATGAGGAGTTG
>NW_010172466.1:0-3844 GCF_000695765.1 Mesitornis unicolor
ACTTGAAAGGGTCAGAATGTAAATGCTACTTCGCCCGCGTATAGAAAAGCTATAGCTTGGTGTAATTACACCTCCTCCAACATCAAAGCTTAATGGTGGGCCATGTAGCCTTGGGTGGCTTATATTATTAACACACCAGATGAGACACTGCTTTTGGGCCTCGATGGTTCCATGAGATGGCAGGACCTCCAGCTGGCACCGAGTGATTCTCGGGGAGAACCTCCGATCTCCAGACCAAAGAGCTCTAAGCAAAACCCCAGGGAAGGGGCTGCTCCAGAGGAGTGCTTCACCACATCATCCTGGAGAAATGCATCACGGGTTTTTTGGGGTGTCCTGCACTGTTTGGATTTTCTCACAGTTCTACACCATGGGTTTGGGGTTTTTTTTAGCAGCTCTGAACCTAGGAGCTTTTAAGGAGCTCTCCAACTCAAGGCTTTTTGGGTGCTGTGAACCCTGGGGCTCTTTTGGAACCCTCATATACTAGGATTTTTGGAGCTAGCTATCCCAAGGCTTTTTGGGAGAGCTACAGCCCAGTGCTTTTTCGCAGCACTTCACTCTTTGTATATTTTGGAGGGCCCCATCCTGGGGCTTTTTAAAGAAGTTTCACCATTTTGGTTTTGGGGAGCCTTTTCTGGTTGTTTTGCTATTTCCTGGAATGCTACAACACTCAGTATTGTTGGGATTCTTTCTGGCTCAGCTCCAGAGGAGTGCTTCTCCACACCACCCCAGAGGAGAGCTTCAGTGTACAGCTGCGGAGGAATGCAGCCCTCTTGGGGTTTTTTGGGAGTTCTGCACCATTTGTTTCTCGGGAGCAGTCCACGTTTTGGTTTTTGGGAGCCTTTTATGGTTGTTTCTGGAGTGTTGGAATGCTACAACACTCAGTATTGTTGGGATTCTTTCTGGCTCAGCTCCAGAGGAGTGCTTCTCCACACCACCCCAGAGGAGAGCTTCAGTGTACAGCTGCGGAGGAATGCAGCCCTCTTGGGGTTTTTTGGGAGTTCTGCACCATTTGTTTCTCGGGAGCAGTCCACCTAGGGCTTCTGGGAGCTTTCCAAGCCCATGCTTTTTGGGAGCTCTGCACCCTTGGGATTTTTTGCAGCACTTCACCACTTCGGTATTTTGGAGTCTCCACTCCAGTGGTTTTCTTTATTGCTCCATACCAGGGCTTTTTGAGAGCTCTGCAACCTGGGGCCTTTTTGGAACCCTGCCTCCTGTGTTTTGTGGAGCTCTCCGTACCAAAGTTATTTTGGAGCCCCGCTGAGGTTTTTTGAGCTCTCCACCCTGGGGCTTTTTAGGACTTCTCCAACCCAAGGTATTTTGGGAGCTCTGTACCCTGGCATTTAGTGATTTTATGGAATGCTATAATACCAGGCATTTTTTGAGTGCTTCACTCACCTCTGGGTTTCTTGGAGCCCTTCACCTATCACCTTTTCCTCAGGAGTCCTTCACCATTTATATCTTTTGGAGTGCTTCATTCCCTGGCTTTTATTGGAGTTCATCACTGTGCGGCCCTCAAAGAGTACATCTGGTGCACTGTATGTAAGTTGTTGACTCAGCATGCTTTTGTGCGATTCCATCTGTAAGGCATCATGCTTACCTGTTGCAAGTACAGTAAACTTATACTCCACATGAAGTCTCGGTATCTAGAATATCATATGAACGGAAGAAACAGACCTACAATTGCCTCAGAATACACTTCCAATCTATGTGCAGTTACTACCAAAACCAAAGGTAGGAGGCAAACAGGAAGATTATCGCATTATTATTACTATGGGCCAAAGGACAAAAGTGATGTGCACAACAGCAGAACTAATTTTCATTCTTTCTTAGAGGGTGTCATTTTGGATGAGAAAATTTGACAGAGGGTGAAATTCAAGAATTTTCCTGACACATAACTGCAATCAGAAAAGCAATTTTGCTATCAGTCTCTAAACTAGACTTCAGACGAAGTTAAATTAGTTGACATTAAGTTTACTGAGACACAGAAAACAAAACCATGCAAATGAAAATGTGATATGCAACACTGAAGAATACTCAACTCCAAAAACCCCTCACTATTAGTAGATTGTGTTTTGTTACAGATACATCAGCCATCTTACAAAGAAGTAACTACTTCACCATCAACTTTAGCAGTCTTGAGAGGAGACATCTCTAGGGATAGATTTTAAGTCCTGTGTTTTACTTAAACTCTTAATGAGAACTTTGAAATACTAACGTTTCATCTGTCTACTGTGGTACATAGCTTCACTGAAAAAAAAATTAAAAATGCAAACAGCATTTCTCTTTCAGACTCACTGAAAAGAGTTATGTTCAGTGTTTATGTTCCCGAGACACATTAAGAACTGAGCAACCCAGATGAAGCTTCATCTCCTGTAACAAACTTGTTGGTGCTAGTTAGAAGAGGCACATTATTGTTGACTGTGCATAACCATTACCTTTCTTGTGATTACTTCATTATCATCTTCTCCAAGGCCTCTCTGAAAGCTGAACTTGGGTGGGAGTGCAAATAGTTATAAAAACATTGTTTTAAGCAAAAAATCCATACTGGCCATGCACTAGCACATTTCCAGGTATAACAAACTTGTTGGTGCTAGTTAGAAGAGGCACATTATTGTTGACTGTGCATAACCATTACCTTTCTTGTGATTACTTCATTATCATCTTCTCCAAGGCCTCTCTGAAAGCTGAACTTGGGTGGGAGTGCAAATAGTTATAAAAACATTGTTTTAAGCAAAAAATCCATACTGGCCATGCACTAGCACATTTCCAGGTACCAGTTAAACAGCAGGACTCATAGGAGCAGGATGGTATCAGTCCAACCCACAGCCTTGTTCCCTTTGAGTCTCCGTAGTTCAGTCTGTACCACAGGCTCTTCCTGCAAGTTCTGAGATATCCAGAGTACAGACTCTGCTGTGCAAAGCACACATATAAAGTAAGGCTTCCAACACGCTACACCACTTTAAAAAAAATGAAAAAAAACACCAAAAAATGTGCAAACCTACCCAGACACACTACTAATTATTCTCTCCATACACAATCTCCAGGAACACAATGCATGAGTCCCTTATGAGGAGCAGCTGAGGGAGCTGGGTCTCTTTAGCTTGGAGAAGAGGAGACTGAGGGGTGACCTCATTAATGTTTATAGATTTGTAAAGGGTGAGTGTCAGGAGGAAGGAGCCAGGCTCTTCTCTCTGATGACCAAGACAAGGCGCAATGGGAGCCTTGGAGGTTCAACCTGAACATGAGGAAAAGCTTTTTTACTGTGAGGGGGAGTGAGCACTGGCCCAGGCTGCCCAGAGAGGTTGTGGAGTCTCCTTCTCTGGAGACATTCAAAACCCTCCTGGATGCGTTCCTGTGTGACCTACTCCAGCTGATCCTGCTCTGGCAGGGGGGTTGAACTGGATGATCTTTTGAGGACCCTTCCAACTCCCAATATTCTGTGATTCTCTGTAAGAATTTTTTTAATTTATTCCCACAAGAAGATACATGGAGCATGACAGTCATAGCCAAGGAAAGAAGGTCACATAGCTGTCCTTTAGTCAACCTAATGTATTTTAGGAGATACCCATTTCCTTTCCACAATTCCCTTTGAAACCTACTTGGACAACACCAAACAGCCCTTACTGGAAGAGAGGAAAAAGAAAAGGAAAAGAAAAAACCAAAAAAAACCCCAAAACAAACAAGAAAAAGAAAGTAGACTGGTAGGAAGGAGGAGGAGAAACTAAAGGGTCTTGATGTACACTCCCTATCACAAGGCTTCAGGATTCTTTGGGCCAGTGGATGATGCTCCTCCAATTGCACATTATCTGTGAAGCATCTTAAACATGTCCCACTTGGGGTGGCT
>NW_010172466.1:4788-5228 GCF_000695765.1 Mesitornis unicolor
ATGCTTCTTTTCAAACAAACAGCACAGAGCTTTGGAGAGCACAGGCAGAAGGGTGAGGCAAGACAAGACTTCTCTCTTGCTTTGTAGACCACACCCTGATGGATCGAAGGAAGCAGAGCAGCCTTCTCCATTGTCTCCACACGCTCGCAGGGAGCTTCTACCCCAGCCACCTCCCGCCTTCTGTACCTCTCATCCCCCATCTACCTTCCAGGCAGCCACGCAGACTCTGGAGACAACAGGCTGATCTAAGAATATAGGTGAATTTTTATGAAATGTCTCAAGTGGAAGGTATTCTTCCCTTGGTCCTTTCCTGCTTTTGAGCAAAAAGTAATGCTTTTCCAAGTAAAGAGTATTCTAGAATAATCTCAGGTGCTGAGAAATATCCCAACTTTGTGTGGCTGCAAACAGACCTGTAAGACAGACAGACGGGAGGTGGCAGG
>NW_010172466.1:5472-5906 GCF_000695765.1 Mesitornis unicolor
CAAGTTTTACTTTTAATCTTCAAAATACTCTATCTTGGCAACTTGAGTTTCTTAACTGAAGCTGCAGTCACCTAAGAACTGGTCCCAGACATATACAGCAGAGTAACTGACTTGGTGACCAGTCTGCTCTCGTTTCCTCATCTTAGTTTCAAGCTCGTCACAAGATGCTGCAAGAGACACACCGCACTACTGCAATACCTTCCAGGAGAAAATAAAAAGAAAGCAGAGAGATTCAGTTCTGGGCTGCCTAACACCACAATACAGCAAATGCTGCAAAAAGAAACTGCACTTCTTCCACACAACTCATTCTGTCTGAACAACAGCTTGTGAACATG
Organism: Mesitornis unicolor; assembly: GCF_000695765.1. NCBI lineage: Eukaryota > Metazoa > Chordata > Aves > Mesitornithiformes > Mesitornithidae > Mesitornis > Mesitornis unicolor. Next base: position 5,808 of record NW_010172466.1, read on the forward strand.
TTTACGTGACCAGATACGGACTAACATGCAGTTTGGAAGCACGCCTTGCTCCGCTTCTAGGCAGGGACTGAAAGCATTAAAAAAAATAATCACAAACTG
>NW_010172466.1:6015-6380 GCF_000695765.1 Mesitornis unicolor
CGCAAAACAGAACATAACTTCAATAAATATCATCCTCTTTCCTGAAAGCTTCATCTTTGAGATGAAAAGGAGCAGGCATCTGCTCGCTCTTCTGCAGTTCCTCAGTTCTACTTCTCCTACCAGAGATCTCACCTACTCTTTTTGCCCATTTACTAGGCAGCTGCCCACCTCTTTTTTCCAGAGAACATCCACGGACTTCGGTTCCACTCTTGCCCTCTCCTTCCATGTTTCTCATGGTCCTCTCAAGAGGAAAATCCAGTGTCTGCTGTAGAACAAGCTTACATTTGGAAGGACCGGAAAATCTACACCCTTCAGTATTAAAAGCCAGAAGGTGAAACTCTGCCTCATCTCATCATTCGCCTTTT
>NW_010172467.1:0-22149 GCF_000695765.1 Mesitornis unicolor
TCTCTGCCTTCTAGCAGATCAACACTTCCCAGTTTGTGCTCTCCTACACCACTGTTGTAAATACCTGCTGGCAGATATTGGGTCATGCTTTTTTATGATATCAGCATTATCCATTAAAATGGAGCTATGCTGATGAGTGGTAGAAAGAATGACAGAGAAGTGGAGACGTTTCAGATGAATGGGGAAAAAAAGACTACAGAAAACAGGAAGACAGCCAAGCAGATGCAAAGAGGAGAGTTGAGTTCCTGCACTCAAGGGGGATTCAGCTGAGAAAAGAAGAATTATGGTCATGTAGAGAGCCAAAGAAGAAAAGAGAAAGATGAGTGATTGATGAATGATTTCAAGTCTATGTCCATATGATTCACTACCTCTTAAGTGTCTGAAAATAACCTTGTCTGTAAGTGCCATTATTCTGCACTAGGGTAGGAGGTTTTTGTGTCTGAAGACTAACTTTCAACTCTGAGTATTTCTTCCTTTCAATAAAAAGCACCTCCCTTACACCTCCTGTAGCTGCCAGCAGCAATGTCATATCTATAATCCTGTGCAGTGCCTCTATTTAAAATTTGCTTCTTCTGGTCATCTTAATTTACTGACAGAGAGGTTGTCCCATTTTCTGTGGGTCTGCGGAGGGCTCTCAGAAACCCCAGGTGACTGAAGAGCCAACAGTGATGATGTGGGAGTCTTTCCTGCTTTCATTAGATATGAACCAGTATTGCCAATTTACATTATACTGCATGTTTTGTTTCTTATGGTTCCTGTGCATTGCTAGCAGGCTGGGCATTTCTCTTTCCAGCATTACACATCCAGGACCATGATATCTGCTTGCTTGTATAGTCTGTGTTCACTGTCTTTTATAGAGTTTCTGTTGCCCTTTGTGTTCAGAGGCATTTCTTGGGGTTTATATCTGATTTTCCACAGTCCAAAATTATGTGCTCATAGTTGATTCTAATTTAAGACCATGTTGTCTTCATTATTACGTTGCACATAGACAACAGAGTTCTCAGTCTAGTGTGTGAGAGTCCCTTTTTCTACTTGCTGACTTTAAATGAAAAGGAATACTCCTCTAAGTATCACTTCTTCGGTACTCATCAAACCCTTACAGCAGCTGTTACTGTGTTTAGGTATTTAAACCTGGCAACAAAACCTCCCTGCTTCCTTATAATCTTTTTCTCCTCTTCTATCCATTGTGAAGTCTAATGAACAGGAAGATGAAAGGGTGTAGGATTTTTTGTTTATTAGTTTTGAGTGTTTTGGGGTTTTTTTAATAAAGAAAATAATGCCAGGAAGCCTTTTTTTCCAGTTGCCAGCAGTATGTTCTCACCAATGGCTTTCCATTGCAGTAGAGAATCTTTATTCTGACGTCTCTTTCAAATGGGAATATATGTGTCCAAATCTCTGTTCATGCTTGTCCTTGGCACTGTTCAAATACAACAGGATCAAATGGGGAGAAAAAAGCCCAAGTTCTGCAAGATTAGCCATAAGTGATTGAAAGATTGAACCTTATCTGATGCTCTTCACTTCTGTCATCAAAGGCAGTGGGCATTCAACCTGAGAATTATAGATTTATTTGGAAATTACAGATTTATTTCTTACATGTGGCTTTCTTGTTTCACTATTCACCATCAGGTTTAGAGAGTAGTTCAAAAGACCTGAAACCAAGAAAAGCCTTGACATCAGAATTGGGTCTCCTGTGGAAACTGTCCTCTGGTTCTTTGGGTGGAATCAGCTTTACAATTCTCTTCAATGTAATTAACCAAAGCCTCAGGAAGTATTTACTGAACAGCGTTATGAGACCTGTGTAAAACTGTTAGGTGGGTGTCTGGGCTATTTCTCTGAGTAGTGAATGAAGTTTTAGAAACTTCTACGAATAGTAGAGCTGGAAGCCTTTTTTTCAAAATGAATGTTTATGTCCTGCAGAAACCCACATAAATGGATTAGGATTTAATCTTCTTCTAAACCTCCTCCAACAGTAACCATGATAAAGGTTATTTGGCCTGTTTCGTGATATATGAAAATTTGATAGGTTATCAGCAGTGATCCGCTGTGGGATATTACTTCAGATTATCTGGTTTACCCCCAGCCTTTCAGCGGACATGTGGTTGTGCTTCAGGTCTTGTTATTGCCGGTAAGCTAGACAATCATTTGCTGCAATTTTAGGTAACGATGCAACTAAATTTCTCGTCTTTGTTTAGAGACAAAAATGTGTTAAGAGCCGATCTAGACCTCGAAATAAGAATCTGTTGGTCAACTATTTTAACTTTAAATATAGGGTAATATTTCAACAATTAAACATTGAAAACTGTTAATTGAAAATTAATCTTGGCTATGGCTTCCTTTTCTGTTTTTCTTCTGTACATAAGAGTAGAGAACTGGTTTGTGGTATCATTTTTTTTTCCTAAGGGAAAAATTTTGGTACAGAAATTTGTTACTTTTTTATCCTTTCTTTTCCTAATTTGCTTTCTATTCTTTTTTTCATGCATAGACCCTCCTCATGGTTTGCTGCATCTTTTTTCCCAACATGTAGCATGTGTTCTGGAAATTTGCTACTTTTATTTGTCTATGCCATTTTTCTTTTTCATTGCATTGAAAAAAGATTGCATTTCCTTTGATTGTCTTCAGATATTTGTAATCGACTGCTGTGTTATGTGTCTTGGGGGTTTTGTTTGGGTTTTTTATTTTGTTGTTTGGTTGTTTTATTTGTGTTTTTTTTTAGTACCCATGCTATTAGAGGTCGAGTTTGTGTGTGTGCATGGCATGGTTTTAGATGCTTATTTTGCACTGACAAAATTGATAGGTACTAATCTGATAGCTGATAAATGTTGGGCTGCTGCTTACGTATCCTTTTCATGTGTTATTTATGCCTGAAAGAGATTTACAAACATGCTCACCTTAATAAATAAATTTAGCGTTGCAATATTTAAAAATAAGGAGTTAAGGATTTTAAGTTAACTGGGGATACATATGTATAATTTAACACTGTTCAGTAAGAGATGTAAATTTTGAGCTTAGATGTGTGGGAAATGTGAATTTCTGTCATTATATAGTCACAGGCATGTCTATAAAGCTATGCCAAATGATAATATTTGCATAAACATTTATATAAATGTGATATACTTGCACAGCATTTGTAGCGTTTTTATATCTAACTTAATTTACCATTTCACAATGAGACTGAGTTGAACCAACAGCTAAGTGCTTCCAAAATGGAAAATAGCATTCCTTTTGTTTGAGTTCCTCAAGTTGGGATTTAGTGGTGCAAAGACTATGGTGTTTGTTGCCTTTTACACAGAAATCAATAAGCATGTGAAGTGAATATGGTATCTTTTACGATTCAGCATAGTCTATGTGTTTCTAAAGGAGATGCTGTTTCATGATCAAATAGGGGAAAACTTGATATTAGGGTGTTTTCTGATAGTTGGAAGGATTTTTCCCATAGTTTTACTAAGAAATGCTGAGGTATATAATTTGAGATTAGCATAGTCTGGCATTGTCTAATGTTCTGTATTTTTATGCAATCCACTCAAAACCAAGGCTGTTTCATTTTGCGTGGGTTGGTTGATTTATTTATTTTTTTTAAAATAGTGAGCATGTAGCTCTTAATTTGCTTTTGGAAGGCACTAGCAGGTGAATTAGAGGAATTGAATCTAAATTTCTAGTTTGTTGTTTATGTCATTTTGAACTAAAACCCTAGTAATGCTTGTAAAATGAAAGGGGGGATTTCGTAGGGTGGGAGGACAGTTACAGAAAAAAGAAAGAAGTGTAATTCTTCATGTTTCTTCATACAGAGACACGCATGTGGGATTGAAGCTCATAGTGGCAGAAGTGTAATTCTTAATGTTTCTTCATATAGAGACACGCATGTGGGATTGAAGCTCATAGTAACTGTCAGCATATTCCCTTAAGTACGGTACTTTGCCTGTGATTTTTGAAAGAATCAATCACTTGCAGCAATTTGTGTAATAACATTCTTGCGGGTGATTCTACTATTTTATTTATGCTTTTTGCCTGGTTCACCAGAATGCAATGCCTTTGCTCCTTGGTACAGTAAATGCACTCTGTAATATCTATTATGGTACGGTCAAAGGATAATTTATTGTCAGACAGAAAAATAGGTCAACACTAATGTCACTTGATGATCAACCCCCCAAGTTTAATAAAACACCTCACCAGCACACATTCTGCACAGTGCTTGATGTTTTATTAGGACTACAGTACCTTACAGTACCTAGCTATAGCAGGAGTGTAATTACTGAGCTGTCAGGGTGATAAGTGGGATTAATGGTAGCCTGGTGCACTTTAGTCTGCGGAGTGCTCAGAGAATCGGAAGATGGTATTATTATAAGAGAAAGTCTGGACTGGCATATTCATGGCACCCTCCCCTCCTCCCCAAAGCTCACATTCAAGTTGGTGTTACCCACCTCCCCCAGTAGCTGACATTTTCAACAGCTGTTATTTGTGAACCAGCTCAAAAATCAAGAGAGAAATAATTTGATAAAGAGGCTTGCTAGCCACAACTGGTAATCTGTATGCTGTTTATCCTGCTAGGTGCCATTCTAGTAATTTTTGGCATCAGATTGTTCTAGATATAATCCACAGAAATGTATTTTAAGTGCAATGTTTTTGGTCTCGGATGCAGGACAGCTCTATTTTAAAGGAAACCACAGAGAGGAATGTGAAGGGCAAAAAAGTCGTAATGGATTTGTTGCCTTTTTAAAATGTGTGATTTTCCATTTCTGTTATTTCTTTACTGCCTGCACGGGCAAAATGATCAATCCGAGCCCTCATAGTGGTGTATTTTGTCTAGTGTATCTCCTGTTGTGGTTGGTTTGGTTGGTTGGTTGGTTTTTTTTTTTTTCTGGCTTCTAGTACTAAAAATTTGCTGTCTTTCAGCCTGCTTGGAATGCTAAGAGCATTCTCTTGACTTGGTGCTGTGGCCACATCAACCCTTTGAGGTCTCCACTGGCCTGCCTTTGCTTGTTAAGGTATTTCTAACGTGCCTGTTAGTGAGTAGCGCTGGGCAGTGGTATGTTTAACTGCCACTGCTGAACTTGCTGTGCTCCTCTGCCAGAGCCCTCTGACATCCTGAGTAGTTGAACTAGTAACCACCATGGTGTTGAACATGGATTTAACTCTATTGGATTGCTCAGCTTTTGCAGCCTGTGAGACCTGTTTTCCTTTAAATATTTCCTCTGGGATGTTTTTCTCATGACTACTTCTGTGACAACATCCAAATAGCCTACCACATGTGCCTTCAAATTTTGCTGGTGCCGTGGTGTCTGCCATACTCAGCTAGATGATAATGAATAGGAAGATGAAAGGCTAATTAATCTTTGAGTTAACTGGCTTTGCTTTCTCTCTTATTCCACCCCTAATAATAAAAAAGAAAAAAAAAAGGAAAACAAAAGCAATGCATGTGATTGACAAAGTCAGGCCAGTTTTTCACTGCAGGCATTTCATTTCTTATAACGTGCTCTTCATTTCTTTGTGCGTGTAGTCCATAGTTCTCTTGCAGCTTTTCTGTGTTTGAAAATATTCTGTCCCACCTCCACTGTGTTATTATCTATCACTAAGTAACAATAATTAAGGTGGATTTGTGGGACTTAGGTAAGTAGCTGTGCTCAGATAAACGTAATAACCAAATTTTATTTCCTTTTCCATAGATTGTTAAAACCACAGTTTACATAAATTCTGTATGTTAGTAAAACAATATTGAAAGAGCATCTGGAATAATTTAATGAATCCTGAGATAATTAGTAGAGTGGCATTTGACCTATGATAATCACTGATACATAAAACCAAAAGTGTTTACAAATACCTTTGTGTTTAACTGGGTACCATTTTACTTCAGCTGACTTTTACCTTTTGCTGTTAGGTTTGCTTACTGCAAATTGTAGAGATGACCCCGAGAGCTTAATTCTTAGATGGGACTTGTCCAAACAACCAAGACCAGTACAGGAACGGACAATAAATCATTGCTACTTAGTATATTTTAATATACAGTTAGGTTTTGTCATTAGGGATGAGAAGAGGATCCTTGGGATTTCAGTTGGGAATATGCGGAAGACTACTGAATTGTTTTCGGAAGTCACAGAGGTATCACACAAAACTCATAGAAAAGTGACTCGAAAATGTATCAGCCGTTCTTATTCTTTGGCACATACAGTAGAAAGGAGTTGCTTCCTCTGTGGAAATACCGATGCTTTGGTATGTCTGACTGTCCAACATCCAGAATTTAATCCACAGTGACACTTCCAGAACATTGTTAATAAATTCAGATTCACAACACAGTGGTTTTTCAAATAGAAAAATGAAATGATCAGAAATTTAGCGATCTTGGATTCCAGGGAAAAAATTATTTCTATGTTATTAAACATTGTTTCCTAATAGTTAGACATGTGTTTGTAACTGCACCCTACTGCCTTCCTTTGTAAAGTGGAGTAAACAGGACATAACCAATCCATGTTGAGTACAAGTCAGTAAAGACCATGTAGCGTTTTGAGACTTTAAACGGAAACGTTATGAAAATGCTCTGTATTATTCCTTTGTGGCTTATCTTCTACCATGCTAACTTGAAAACCTCATGCTTGAAAATCTTATTGGCAGCATTTGTATTCCGTGTCTTCTTGATGTGTTTTCTTTTATTGCTGTAGATGCTTGAAGTGTGCAGATGCCCCCTGTCAGAAGAGCTGCCCCACTAATCTGGACATCAAGTCATTCATCACAAGTATTGCAAACAAGGTAAAATCAGGAAGCAGATAACAGCTGTTGCTTGCAGTTCTGTTAGCGAGATTGCATTTCAAGGTTTATTTCTGTAAAGTCTTAAAAAAATAGTGTTTAAAACAGATACTTTAAAGTTCAACAGTCATCTAATTTTTGGTTATTTTTGTGGCTGTTCTGTGCCTGTACAGATAGTGTACAGATCAAATCTTATTTCTTCATGTCACTTTTTCTAGATAGTTTTTGGTTTTGTTGGTTTTCAAAGATAATGATATTGAAGAAACTGAGCATTACCATGTAATTGTTTAACTTTGCTGCTACCTGAGATGATATAGATACAAACCTTTTCTTTAATTAAAGATTTTTTTTTAAGTGACGGTAGTTTATATTTGCTTTGGGTAGAAATTTGGCGTGAAGGTGGTCGATTCAAGGAATGTTTTCTTGTGATTTTTAGTAAGAGGCTTTAATGCAAATGTAGTCAGTCATTTAGGCTATTAATAAAATACTACAGGAATAAATTGAACCCCCACTTTGGAGGTACCATACCTTTTCCTTTCTTAATAGGCTATTATATTATAATCATAATGAAATCTTAAAAACATTATTTTGATTTGTGGTTTACAAATGACTTTCAACAGTCAGAAAGAGAAATAAATAAAGATGACTGCAAAGTTGATATGACAAGATTAATTAGGCTGTCTGGGATTGCCTAAAGATGACTGGATATTGATTGCCTCATACCTTTTAAAACTTAGTTCCCATCTGTGGAATCATTAGCTGCCAAGTGATTTATTTGTCTGTATGAGCCCATCCAGAGCAATAATCTACTGGGGGTGCTGCAAAGATTTTCTGGTCGCATTTTATGCTCTACCATGTCTCACTGTTAGATGCAGATGCAAGGGCCAGTGCCAGTAAAGCTGGAATGAAGCTGGCAACAGCAGCGCTGCCGTGTGCGAGTTAACAGCCACACTGCTTTTACTACACTGTGTTATGTGGAGAAGGCACCGGTAAATTCTGCACCTTAACAAGAAACATTAGAATAAGAGGAGATATTAAGATCTATGTATCAATTACGACATAACTATGTGTTGCTGTGGTTTACAGTAATTGGCATTATGCCCAGCATCTGCATATAGACAGTTTTCTTATATAATCTGTACCCTGTCAGTGCAGCATTTATTTTCATGAATGTAAGCATCTGTTTGCAACCATAGTATGGTATGCAGCATGTTGCTGCTTATTACCTCTTCCAGGCATTGAGAAACAGGCAAACTGAACAGAGAAGATACAAGGAAGTAGTGAAACTGCTCGTCTCCATCTCGTCATTGTGCTGTAGCTTGCTTAGGAAACCTAAAGCAAATTTTATACAAGTGTTTTACCAGGATGGTCTTTTCTTATTAAGGTTTAGTTATGCTACTACCTTGGGTAGGATAGGGTGATGTGTTATTGAGGAAAGGAAAAGGACCTACTTATCAAAACATAAAAGCTGGGCATAAGGAACCAGGGAAGGTGGACTGCAGACTGCAATGGAAGATGTCAGAAGGGCTGACACCAGCAGCATATTGGAATGAGAAATTTGATGGGTCTTTTAAACTGATAGCCTCAGAAGTATGGTGCCATTTTGTGTCTTGGCAGAAAGGGTAAGTTACTTTAACAGCTGATTCTTTCTCAATTCTGTGAATCCATTGCAAAGGAGAGAAAATCAAGGTGTGGTGACTGTAGAGCTTTGAGAGTTGTATTTTTGCAAAGGTGTACTGAAATGATATTAGGAAACTGCATCAAAGATGTGAAGTCTGCCCTGCTGAAGCCAGTGGCTTCTTACAGGTTTTAATAGGGCCAGATTTAATCTGCCAGATCCTGAGGTGGATCAATCCTATAGAGTTTGGGATGTTTTAAATCATCTTGGAAGCTGCAGATGCTAGGTGAGGCTGGTTTTGCCCTGAGCAGGTGACCTGATCACTTGCTGTTTTATGAGAAAATCCTGCTTTAGAAAAAGAATCGCAGTATCCTACTATTCTCTCAAGAAATTTAACATTCTTTAAGGAAAAAAGCTAAGTATCTTAGATTGCTGAAACGTACTTTTAGCCTTTCTTTGTGGACTCTGTCCCTGACTATCTACAGCTTCTGTGTCCACTCTGAAACTAAGTTTTATAAAAGGTAGACAGTAGTTTTGGTAACCACTTTTACCTCATGTTGGTGCCTGATAATTGCATAGGCAGCAGGAAACATTCCCAAAGGGGAAGTTTAAAAAAGTCAGGTAGTTTCTGCTAGCCAAAATATTAGGACTGGAAATTGCATGCCTAAAATCAGCACTGCATCTGTGAAATCCAGTTCCAAGTGTGAGTTTATATACAGTCCTTTGCTTTCTCTCCTTCCCCTATTGGATGACATGCGATACAGTATGGTTGTGGAAGCATTTCTCTGCAACAGCTCTAATGCCAACTTTAAAAACAAACAGAAAACCAAACCAAACCAAAAACAAACCCAAAAAACTGGAATTGAGAAAAACCCACAACCAGATATGCTTAGCAAATAGCTGCAGTCATGAGCTGAGAAACAGGGCTAGGAAGTCCTGCGTATTTGTGGCCTCCGTGTCAGTGCCTCTGCCTCCTGTAATTCATGTAGCAAGCAGCTTCTTAGGGAAGGAATCAGTGTGTTGAGAGAACCTGACCTTGGCTTGGTGGCTGCAGTCTGCTAGGCTGAATTTTCCTTTTGATTAATTTGTTTCTAGTGCCTTCACTAAAAAATGTTTCTACTATAACAAATTCTGTTCTTCAGAAAAAGTAACAGTAAATTATTTTGGTTTCTTTTATTACTAGGATCTTTTTTCTAGGTGCAGATATGTACTACTGTTTTTACACTACTGCACTTTGAAACTCTGCTTTCTGCCAAGCAAGGTGGAAGTTGAGAGAGGGGTATGAAGAGCTGAAATTATTCACCTCAATTCATGACCCTGGCAGAATCTGTGGGAGCCCACCACGATGGCTGCTCCTGCGGTGTCCTCCCCCCTCTTTCATTCTGCTGCTGTGCTGGTTGTGGTACCTGCCCCATACACTTCAACAGTAGATAGAAAACAACAACAGTGTGCTTTTGAAAACCACACTAAAACTTCTAACTTATCATTTTGAAAGTTTTTAATGGAACCAGTAAGTATTTTTTCACTTTGTTGTGCATTTTTCTATAATTTTATTGAAAGAATTGTGCAGATATCATTCAGCGATCTGCTTGCTGAATATTTTTGTATTATTGTCATAGAAGTATTTACTTCAGATGATCAAGGATATTTTACATGTCATTGAAATTACTTTTCAAAGTGATAAATCTTTTTTGCTGTTTTCACTTTGTAAATAAACTTTAGTTTTTCATCCAAAAGCTTATAGCTATGTCTGGTAGCTTCTAGACAAAACAAATAGGTGGAGCATAGAACCGTCAGGTTTTTGAGGTCAATGAGTCCAGAAAATTGGGGTACACTTTCTAGGCTTATTGAAGTCCCTCTCCTGCTTGTGAATCTCTCTTCATCACTCACTTCACTCACTTCAGAAACTTCCTTCTACTTATTTAAGGAAGACTCAGTTCAATAAATTCCTTGTCCGCATCCCTGTGTAAGCAGTAAGCAGTACTGCATGCAGGTATTTCTTTAAACGTGATTCATTATTAATACAGAGTATTTAGACAGCAGCGTACTGAAAATGAATTACTTTGTCAGGTATTTAAGAGCTCTACTGTATGTAGTTTGTTTTGTTGGAAAACTGCTATAGCAATCATAAAAGGTCAGGGATTCTTGTTCTCTAAAGCCTGAGGCTTTTTAGATATTTACAGGCCATGTACAATGTAGCTGTTCTGGCTGTTCTGCCATTAGACCTGGGCTCAGGAGTAGAAGAGGGACAGGGGAGGAGGGGTTGTTTCTGGGTTGAGAGGGTAATTGAATTGCCAGACTCAATGAGCCTTGAGCCTCTTTGAGAAAAAGGATGTCACTTATGCTGTATTGTGTTAGCTGCTGTGACTCAGTAGAGTTTAGGCCACAACTTCCATTCTCTTTTTCCATATAAACTGGATTACAACTCCACTTTATAAAGGTACAATCTATTCTATTGTGTCTTCCCAGTCAGTGTATCTCGGTTCATACAGACTGCTTGCAATTGTGTCTCTAGGAGACCAGACTTCAAATTCACCATGCACAAATTACTACTTTTGTTTCTAAACATCAGAAGATGGCAAACAAGTATTCTGACTTCCAGCTGTCCTCTTTAAATACAGCCTTCACAGTGCAAAGTGTATATTCTTCGTTTTATAATGCACAAGTGCCATCTTAGTTATTTCTTTCTTTAAAAAAAAAAGAAACACTAAGAAAAAAAAGTGTTCAGCTGCTGCAGGAGAAAGCTTTGCCCTCTACCCCTGAATGAGTACTGGGAGGAATTTTAGGATTTTGTGTCCTCCTTTCCCCATGTTGATATGTCAGAGCAAGGAGGACTTGGTGAAACGGAGCTCTGGCGCCTGTCATCCATCAGGGCTGCCGCAATCAAATATTGTCCAGCAGCAGAAAATCCTAGTTTCCCTGAAGCAACTCCCAGCCTGAGCATTTGCAGGCTGTCTCGCTTCCCTCCTGTTAAGCAGAAGTGGGCTCCAGAGGAAGCTGCCCATTAGAAAGCTTCAGCTGCTCACATGCTCTGCATTTGTACTGTTCAGTGAGATGGTCTTGAAGCTTTTTGTTGTCAGGCACCTCTATGGTTGAGTAGTCACATTGAAAAACAACTGTTGGTGCATTTTAGGCGTGGGGATATTAAGTCGTGTTATATGGTACAGGCATAAGGAGTGAGTGACTCAGCATTTGTAGTCTGAGTCTATAATGAAGAACTGGGGGTGCAGAAGTATCTTCTGTGTTAGCAGTACTCAAAAATAGCACTTTGCTGCTGCAGCCCGATGTTACCAGCTCTCACGTTTTTATCTCAAATCTTGCAGTATTACTTTGATTCCTGACACTGATTCAACAGTTTTCTCAAGGGAGAAGTGGGAGAGGGAACAAACTGGAGGGTAGAGATGGATACCAAGGGATAAGGGTGAATCTGGAGTTTTGGAGACTGAGGTAATAAAGGAAAAAGTGTTTGTGGTAATAGACTGGAAACGAGAAAGAGGGAAAAGTGGGTAGGCAAAAGAAGGCAAGAGAGTAAAAGCTGTGAGATCATTAAGAGAAAATGAAATGGAGAAAAGACTGTAAGGGAGAAAGGGATGAGAGACATAGGATTATGACAGGTGAGAGAAACGGGGTGATGGTTTTTCTGTGCTAGAGGAACTCTGAGTAAATTAGCAAAGGACATCTATATGCCATTGCAAAGACTGTAGAAAATCATGAGTCACAGTTCATATGTAAAATACTGTAAGTGGGATACTGTTAATACAATGAAGGATTGTGGAAGTCAGAAAGCTGCTAGATGATTGGTAATAATTATATACAGATATGCATCACAATTAATCTTTAAGTACTACTTTGAGGCCCCAGGTTTTTGAAAGTGCTGTTTTATTCGGCTTTCTCTTGTTAATCTTTGTATGTTTAAGGTCACTAAATGCAAAAGAAAAATAAAATTTAAAAGAAAAAGTAGTAATGGTGTTAAATTGATGCACTTGAAACAGTGACTTTTCTTGAGATGTCTGTTTGTACTTAGTGTAATGGAATGGCTGACAGCTGGTTTCAGTTGCCATAGTGTAATTATGTAGAATAGACTTTTGCGATGACACTATGTCAATTAAGGAATCTCTCACATTCTAGACTACAAAGGACAAAATGACAGTACAAGATATTTCTTCCGTTCTTTTTCATAAGAAGACAGTGACACTGTGTGAAACTACAGTCCTGTTATGATGACACGAGTCAAATGATGTGAGAGATTTCTGGATTGATTAAAAATCATCAGCATTATAATATAGAATATGTATGATTTGATAAGTTGCTGTTATATTTTGTTCATTTTTCTTCAGGAGATATTTGGGGGGGCTGACAGACTGGGGGTGTTTCTCGTTATATTTGACTGGTGCGTGTCAATGTGAAAAATACTCCTTACATAACAACATACTTTAAATAGTGGCTCTCCGGTATGGGAAAATATTTTAATCCAATACATCTTGACTAAATTTTAAAGCGATCGCAGAACATGAGCTAAAATAGAAGGAGGTGATATTTTCCCATGTTTTTGCTATGTCTCTCTTTTTTAAAATTAAACTTTAGATTAAAATGAAATTACCATTTTTTTGTTTCTTCCTAAGTAGTCTCTCTGTCCCAAAATCCTGATGAAGACAGTGTGTTCATTTTTATTACACAACGCATAATAATGCATATTCTTCGTTGTTTTTGAGAAAACAGTAGTATCAAAACACCCTGATGCATAATGAATTTTATATAAAAAGCTCTTGAATTGAATTGAAAGAAAAGATGCTATAAGCATTTCTTGATAGTAAATGCAATTTCTTCTGGTCTCTCAGTATTGATCCTATGTGTTTTAATGGGTTTTTTCCAAGTAAAAAACAATCTAATTTGCATGCAAATTGTATAATGCCTCCAAATGATACATGTGGAGATCCTCCTCTGCCTGGTTTCCGCTGATTATTGATGTCTGTTTAAGGCTTGTTTTTGTTCCTTGTGTTAGCAATGTAGTATTTATTGACATTTTGATGTAGGAAACCACAAAACTTCCTATCCAGTTAGATTAATTTATTTCTATGGAAGTGCACAGGAAAAAAAGATTCTAACAAAGGCATGAGCAGACATCTATCTCATCAAAAAATTCAGAAACATTCTCATTTTAGACTTGCTTCCTCTGTGACGTCTGTAACAAACCAGCCAACACAGTCGTCTTATTATTTCAGCATCTAAAAAATTACTCCAAACTGTTAAGGTACCTTGCATAATTCCATGCCCTGGAGTAACTTTGCCATTTTAATGAAGCCAGCCTCTGTTAATTTTGATCCTTTCTCGTGTACTACATGTGGCGTGTAGTTACCAGCGTGCCAGGTCTGCATCTCATGTCTATTTTGAGTGCAGCCTACTACAGCCTGGTTTTGGGAAATAAAAGCAATCCATATTTTTTTATAAAATGTGAATATTCTATGAATATTCTACCTTTAATGTCACTGGTAAATGTAACGATAATTAATACATTTTCAGCTTAAAATAAAAAGTTATGTAAGCACAAAGTATTCACATAACTAAGCACAGTAGATACTGTACATATACTACGGTACTTATACTACACACTCTCATTTATTACTGAAGTAACATGATAGCTTGCAGTTTTGTAACACAGCTTGGATAACACCACTTAGTGTAAGTTACTAGACTATGCTCTATTTCCCTGCCAGTTTTTATCAAGTATTGGAAAACATTTTTCTAATCGTGTTTGATAGGTCAGATAATAAATCAACACAGTAAAGGCAGGATAAATGATTAAACAGAAAGGAAGGGCAAAGAGATGAAGCAACTTGGAGCTGGGCTCCTGAACTCCATGCTGCACTGTGCCCTGGGTATCAGGAAGCTTGCAGATGAGTTTGCTCTTGAGCTACTGCACAGTTGTTGTAGCAGCATGTGGCTGTCATCCATTCACTGGTAGCAGACAGTATCAGTGGCAATGGGAACAGTGGTTACACTGGGGTTTTGGAAGAGGAGGGTTAGGGATCTGCAACTCTTCTGCGAGTATGATCAAAGTTTACCAGTGATAAAATGAACACAGGGTGACTTTTGGTTGGCAGAGAGGGAAACCAAGTCAGCACTGAACCTGTACTTCCCTTTCATCTTTAGCGGTCTCCACTTTAGCATAGTTGGAGCACTCCAGTGAAGCAGCATGGAAGACTTGCCCTGCTGCTCCCAAAGATAATGCAATGCTTTGGACTTCAGGAGTGACAGTCTTTTAGTTTATCATTAAAACATATTTCAGGTGTTAAGACTAGAAGATAGGTACTCTTTGGTAGAGTTTATCTAGTGTCTTAAAATTTAGGGTGGCAACATGTACTATGTATCTTTTGGTACTCTTAAGTTGAAGAGGATAGGGTTCCATTCTTTTCTCAGGTGCTACCACTAATAGCGTGAGCAGCAGCAACTCATGATCATGACAGCAACACCTCAAAACTTCCCAAATCGGGACCCCACCTTCATATCCTCCATCACATTTCCCCAAGGTTAGGAGTTCAGCAGCAGTTGTCCATGCTCCCACTAGGATTTCAATCCCAGCCTTCTCCTTACCGAACTCTGGCGTGATGTTCTGAGACAGGTTTCCCTAGATATCCCCTTGGTAAGCCATGATCTCGGCCCTATACCCACAGTGACCTTGGTCCCATTTCTCTGAAGTCTCTTGCTACTTTAACAGACCCTGTCTTTCTGTGGCATAACTGTGCTCAAAGTTTGGTTGGAGCTTGCAGAAGAAGTGAAATGTGCTGGCTGTGTTGATGCTGCCTGTGGTGGCACAGCTCAAGTGTGAGAATATACTTCACAGATATGTAATAGAATTAATTTTTAAAAGGAATAGATTAACCACTTTGCATTCTAGCATAATAACTGGCTTTGTATATTGATTTTAATTACAATGCCTAAAAATGTAGAAAATCCTTAATGAAGTTACTTAAATGGAAATGCACATTGTTGTAATTGTTTCCATTGAAGCAAAGTTGAAGATAATGATAATCCTGGACAACACAGGAGGGGAAAATATAACTGTCATTTGTAGTGAAATACCAAACTGAACAAAAATTCTTTGAAAACCATTTTGTCTTCGAGTTAGTGAGAAAAATCCCCACTACTAGTTTGTAATTATTCCTTTAGAGTGGAAAAAGGGAATGTTTAAATGTAATTGCCTGGGGAACAGACATCTAGTGCCACTTAAAATGATGTAGGGTATCTAGACTGGTCTCTGAGTGCTGCTTTAGAACGGCATGGGTCTGCTGCATTGACTGTGTCACTTCTGCTGTCTGCATGGTTATGTGTCAGGGACTAGACTATAACTAGACTTCTGTGTTTTGCTGCTGAGTTGAGCTTAGAAGATCTTTACTGGTTGTTTTTAGCATCTCTAACAGTTTCTGGCATACCAGAACAGTATCATTCATCTGGAAGAGCAAAAATATTTGCTAATACGTTTAATGTATTTAACGTTTAGCTAATACATTTAACTAATACTCCTTTACATTGGAATAAATGAGAATTGGGGATAATAAAGTGCCTTAGCAGTCACTGCAGGCAAAATGCTTGACAGAACTTCTTCCAGTACAGTTGCGTAAAGGGATTGCCTGTCCAGCCAGGATTAGAATTTCAATGGATTTTAATAGCATCTAAGAAAACCTTGTGAAAGTACACCCAAGTAGCTGGTTTGTGTTTCCAGGTGAAGGACAGAGGCTCAGGCTGTGCAGTTCACCAGCATCTGTAAGCAAAAGGTCTAGTTACATCTGCAAATACATTTCTTAAACGTTCTGTTCTCTCGGGAATCTCTAGCTGCGTCTGCAGCATCTGGTTTTACTTGACGAATTTTATACTCAGTCTTTTAATATGCTTTTAGTGGATTTGAACCTCTCAAACAAAAGTCTTTTTACTCCTTTTTTGTTAAATTATCAGATCTTGACACTGCTCTTTTTAACCATAACTGGATTGTTGCTCTGTGTGGTATAGCGTTCACTTTGAATAAACACTTCTGTGTACATTAGCCTACTTGGCAGGTAGTAAGTCACAGGCATTGCATGGGGTCTGCTGCGACCGAGTACTTCATGTCATCTGAATGCTACGTCTTCTGGTTGTTCTAAGTCAGCTGCCCAGGGAGAGAGAGTTAAGGATACTTGTTATAAAAAAAACAGTTTCCTGTGAGTGATTGAAGACTGGAATATGGAAGAGAGAGTGGAAGAGGAAGGAGACATATTTCTAAGGAGTCCTGTGTTGTCTTCTGGCCCTTAAAGGAAACTCTAGCATTAATACATCTTCATGGACTTCCCTTGGTGGGGCTTTTAGAGTGGATAGGAGGAGTGGTAAAATGAAGAAGGAACTAGAGTCTACACTTAAGTGAACTTCTATATTAAGTATACAAAATAGAAGATAGGCAGTTAACAGTTTGCTTTAATTGCACCATAATTTGATTAATGTAAATGTAACATAAATGCAGAACTGCCATCAGTAGTTCTTACCCTCTAAATGAGACTTCTCTGCACTCCTGGCATTTCCTCTGATGCTCCCTCTTAAGAGAATTATCCAGTCTAAGAAAAACCTTTGGGCGTTCTTTTCTCACAGTATCAGGCACTGGAAGCTTGCTAACATCCATTCCTTAAATTGTTACTATGGAAAGAAATCTTGCTAGCTCTCATATATCAAGAAACTGTTCCTTCTCTGAAGATGTACTCTGAATATTAGAAATCTGTGAAGCTGTGAATTGTGTGTAACTTCTTTAATTAGTTCCCTGGTTTACTATTAAATGTTTGCCCTGATCAGTATGTGGTTGAGGAAAAATTGTTTAAAGATGAATTCAGTAGTGCGATGTCTACACGTAGCTACATAGGAAGCCTTCTCCTGTTCATGAGTCTGGAACAATTGACACTACTGATCTGGTGTGAAGGACAGGCATGTACACGGAGATGGTGAGCATAGATGTATAAAATGAACTTTTCACTCCGTGCATCATAATGATGTGATAATCTTATTGGCACTTTCTGGTCGGATCCCCAACAAGTGTTACAACTCAGCTACTGTCCAATTGACCTAGAAATGGAGAAAACATTTACAAGTACATAACGCAGGCACAGTAGGTTTTGAATGTGGATTTGTTAAGCCACTAAAAATGGTACAACCGTCTCAGACTGAAGATGCTTCTAACTGTTTTGCAAGCTAAAAGGAAAAGTTTTGTTATTGCATAATCAACAATTTTGCTGATTTTCTTTCCAGTGTTTTTGATATAATGCTGTATAACATGTTGGTACATTTAAATAATGTCAATGTTGTTTTATGTATTCCTATTTATATGTTATTCTACTAACCAGTTAAAGTATTTTGTATTTTCTCTTGAACTTTTATTTCCTTGATGTGTGACATGCTCTCTTATTTTTTCTTCCTATTTTATTTTATTTTATTTTATTTTGATTTGATTTGATTTGATTTGATTTGATTTTTCCTTCAGAACTACTATGGAGCTGCCAGAATGATTCTTTCTGACAATCCACTTGGCCTGACCTGTGGAATGGTGTGTCCAACATCAGATCTCTGTGTTGGTGGCTGCAATTTGTATGCCACTGAGGAGGGACCAATTAATATTGGGGGATTGCAGCAGTTTGCTACTGAGGTAGGTAGGACTTGGAAACGTTTTGCATTCTTTTTATGTACCAATGAGTATTGTCTAAGTGGCTGTCTTTGTCAATGATTTCTTTAAAAAAAGTTGATACAAATAGAAAGAGGCATAGGAAGTTAGAATAATTATCTTTTTTTCTTACAGCACATTCAGAGGCTTAGAAATGCTTTCATAATGCCTTGCTTTATATAAGGAACAATATTTGTGAACAAGACGAGTCTTTAGAAACACTATTAGTTGAGACAATTTGTTTTATAATGAAAGATTTCTCTAAGCCAGGTGAAATTGTGGTTGTTACTGAAGGAGGCTGCATAGGGAAAAGATGAAGTGCACTTACATTTGTAACTACACATTAAGCAGATGTGGAACTGTTCTGGGCAGAGGGTAGATCCTACAGCAGAATTAGCATGCATTTGTACTGTCTTTGGGGCAAAGGAAAAGATTCAGATGATTTAGGGTTTTTACCATCCTGTTTTGCCAAAAACCTAGTAAATAAGTAGTTTCATATTGAGCATATGTCTATGTGCATCCAGATAGATAGATATAGATGCACACGTGTGTATGTGTAAAGTTATTAGTTCATAAAAGTATGTGTATATTTGGGCTACTGAAGCAAAGATTGTTGCTTGCTGCTTGATGTTAGGAAGTCTACTCAAGGGTTTCTGTCACGGTGCGTGTGCATTAGTGTATATTAGTGTATATTTTAAATGCTCCAACTCTATCTGAAGAGAGACAGAAGCTACTGCTCATTTGTTAACTTCCTTTCAGAGCGTGGAGGATTTGTACTAAACTTATGGTCTCAGCTGGCACCTCATCTGGTCTGTCTGAGGTATCTTTGGGTAAAAACTGTGATTTTGATCTCTATGCAAGTGAGGAGGTAGCGGCTGTATAAAAACAAGCATACGCATGTGTTAAGATTGCACACTCCTCTGTAGTTCTTAACTAATGAGCATGTCCCTCTTCTGTATCTTGAGCCATTTGGCTGATCATATTTACAAACACAATGAAATTCCAGTCACCTTTACAAAGCCTGAGGAAAAAAAAGCTTTGTAGGACAAACCAAAATAGAAATGCGGATCAATCTGGAAGGAACAGATGATATGTCTGTGAGGCCAATTTTTTGCCTCTCCTGTCATTCACAGACTTCACACTTTGCTACCTGCTGCAGTTCTTCTCCTCTTTATCTGTTTGTACACCTCCTTTCTTCTCTGCAGGAGACGTGTAAAGCTTCTGGAGCACCCGCTGAACTTTTCTGCTTGCTGTTGCTGAACCTTCTCTCCCTTCTGTCATTTAAGTAGCTATCCACTTTGATTTTCCTGAGATTTGAACATACAAGCGTAAGAATCAGTACAGCTTGGACCAAAGTGCCCATTTACAGGGTGAGGCTACAGATACTGGACTGTATTTGTTCTACATCTATATTCAAAAGTTGTATTTTATCAGTCAAGAGGCAATTTTATTTGTTTTTCTTCTAATGGCCTTTATTCCTTATATGTAAAAATTTGATATGTGTTGCAAATCAGAAGGTTTTTTTCCTTAAAAAACGAAAAAAGATTAAACAGTTGTCAAGTAAATGATAAATACAATAGTGAAATATTGCTGTTTAGGAACCAAATGCAAGTAATATCTGTTAAAACTAGATTTGTGTCTCCTTTTAGCCCTAATGCTATGATTAATAGAGAAGAATTATAACTTGATAGATAATGCTAAATATCTGCCATTTTTCTTCAAAAATCTTTAGAAATCTATTAAAAAGCTCAGTGCTCGCACAATGATTGATATGAAAACTGCAGAGGATGAATAGCTCAAAATGGTTTTGCTCTTAATGTTTCAAGTTCATTTAAAGTGATACAAGTGCCAAGAGTTCTGGCAAAATAAAACTGTTACACAGTTCCATTTAACAGAAATAACAAAACCCGCATTTTAGTAAATTTTATTAGCCTTAATATTTCTATAGTATCCTAAAATGTTAAAATTAATGGTTAATAACATTTAGATTTAGTGCTGCTTAACAAAGAATTTGTATGTATTGTAGTGCTCATAATTAGTAATAATAGGCAGTCACTTTTTTTAATTAATACCCTTTTATTTTCAGCTTTCATTCAGTTAAATTTTACTACGAAGGTATGTATAGTTGAAAGAAATACAATGGCATGAGTGTTTCCAAGTGACAATCATGATAAAATATAGATTAATATACTGAAGAAAATCATAAGGTACTGCTGCTCATTCAAAAATTGGTCTAGGTACTGCAAACAAAGTGTGTTCGCAGCTTTACCTGTATGAGTAACTGAGCAAATGGTGTAATTTAGGCGTGCAACATGTGTTACTCTTAATGAGAGCTGCATGGTAATTCTCATGCACTGTGTAATAGTTTATCCCACAGGGGCTTATTTACTGAAAACTCCATTGTGCATAAAGTCAGTTTTAGACTTTTTTTTCCCTTGGAATTAGTCTGAGGATCATACATTTGATGCATTACAAGAGCGAGCGATAGTAAAAAGGCACAACTGCTAGCTGAGATAAAAGATAAAATTGCAGTAAAACAGGAATGTGGGTTTAAAATGGAAAATATATGGGTATGACGTATGCCCCTTTGTGCTTCTGAACAATGACTGATCATCTGTTCATACAGCGGATAAAACTCCCTAATTGTAAAATATTTGTCTTGCATACGGTAGAACAAGAAAAATGGCACCTCATGCCTCCTGCATTTTCCTTCTACCCTTCCACCTAGTTTTGTAACTATCTTAGGCTCATTCTCAAAGCGAATTGTAATCCAATCTGAAAAAATGTGGATTCTGACAATTAAAGGTTCAAGTGTTAAAAAAGGAAATGTCCATTTGTACTTGTGATGTGGAGTGTGTATACTGGGATGCAGTTACCACGGTAACTGTTGCATCTAGAGAATAACATGGAGTAAAAGCTCACTATTATAAATGATGAGTGTCAAGTGCAGGTTACACCTGCTACTGCACAGGTCAAAATTATATTAATGTCTTTATCTGTCTCCTTTGCCCAAGTACTTCAGAATCAGGGAACGTCTCTGTTTTTGGAACACAAGTTCAGTGGAAATATACTGAGATTGCAGTGATAATAGGTACAGGCATGAGCTATGTGACTGTCAGTCTCAGAAACTAAATTAAAATTACTGGTTGTTCAAGTACAAGTTTGTAATCTTGCAGTAAAAAAAGAAGCGTCTGTTGCAGTATTAGTAAGAAACCCTCAAAATCTTATGTTTCTAGATAGACATTACTGAATCTGAAGATTCTCCTGTGTTTCTAGTTAACCATTCTGAATGAAGCAGCACAAACTAAATAGCAAATGTATTGTTTTAATCGCTGCGTAGCAGCTCTAAATACTGGATCATTTAATACTGTGACTCTTGTGCTAGCTACTGTTCTCATGATTTGTTCCTCTCTGGAGATATATTCTGGCTGCTATTGCAGCAGAAAGAAATTGGAAAAGGAAACTCGGTATGTTTTTTTCCTAAAAGATGCCCTGTACAAGCTTACCTGCTGTTTGCCTAGGGGCATCTCAGCAGAGCACCTAGGCTAGGAGGAAGTTGTACAAGCTTACCCGCTATTTGCCTAGGGACATCTCAGCAGAGCACCTAGGCTAGGAGGAAGGCTGAGGAGAGTCCCCCGCTGAGTGCTGGACCTCCCTTTTCCCTCAGCCCACCACAGACAAGGAAACAACGACTGCCCAGAGAGAGTGCCACAGAGGGGTGTGCTGTGCTGTGCTCTCAGGCTGAGACTCTCACAGAATCACAGAACATGAGTAGTTGGAAGGGACCTCGAAAGCTCATCCAGTCCAACCCCACTGCCAGAGCAGGATCACCTAAACTAGGTCACACAGGAACACGGCCAGGTGGGTTTTGAATGTCTGCAGAGAAGGAGACTCCAGAACCTTCCTGGGCAGCCTGGTCCAGTGCTCTGTCACCTCACAGTAAAAAAGTTTTTCCTCATGTTCGCATGGAACCTCCTGTGCTCCAGCTTGCACCCATTGCCCCTTGTCCTGTCATTGGACATCCCAGAGCAGAGCCTGGCTCCTTCCTCCTGACACTGCCCTTTACAAATTTATAAACATGAATGAGGGCACCCCTCAGTCTCCTCTGCTCCAAGCTCAAGAGCCC
>NW_010172467.1:22221-30414 GCF_000695765.1 Mesitornis unicolor
TTCCCTGTCCTTCTTGAACTGAGGGGCCCAGAATTGAACACAATATTCCAAATGCGGTCTCACCAGAGCAGAGTAGAGGGGAAGAAGAACCTCTCTCGACCTACTAACCACACCCCGACTCTTGTTTACTTGTATATTGACAGTTCTGATCAGTCTTGACGTAGGTGGGGGAAGGAGGTGGTGCTCATGGAGCTTCGTCTCCTGCAGTTGGGCAGCCTTGGGGTGGCTGCTTGGGCCCCTCACCATTGCCAGCACGGGTGGACAGGCTGCATGAGTGGAGGAGGACTGTTCTGGGGAGCTAAGACAGCAGGAAAAACAGAAAGAAAACTCTATTTTTCAGTATTAATTTTTATTTTAACACTTCTTTAGATTATTTTCTCTTTGAAGTCATGTTGAAATCGATAATAATAAATTATAAAATTTTAGGCTTGTTTGAAGGAGGTGGTGTAGCCTTCTACAATAATTCAGGGAGTGGATTTGGGGATTTCTGTTTTCTCAGGCCAGTGCTGAAAGACTTGCTGATATTTGACTAAGTTTTATATTTTTTTACAGATATTAAACATTCTTTTTTTTTTTTTTAAGGCAATTTCATGAAAGTTGCTGTCTCTTTTAGTGGTGGGATAATGAGATTTTGAGATGTGGACTCTGCAGTTTTCTAGATCCATGGGTTTTCTTGGGACTGGGATAATATTAACACGTAGTTGTTATGCAGGTTTTAAAAGTCTTAAATGGGACGCTTTAGGTCCTAGTTTTTTATCAACACTCAATTACTTGCATAGAAGTTTGCAGTATTACAACTTTAGCTATTAACTTGTGGAGGATCAAGAAGGTTTCATAACTAGCTCATGTTTGTGGAAAAACCACTTCCTGTACATCTTGTGCTATCCACTGCAATTAAATTAATTGTGAGATCATGTAACTTGACAGCTTCAAAAATATAACTAAGCATGCAGTTTCCTTCATATTTCTATTGAAATCTGTGCAGAATATTTTCTTCTTCAAATATTCAACTACCCCATATTAATGTAAACCAACCTATAGAAAAATATTAATGGAAACCAGTAGGAAAGTGTGAAACTAATACAATCAGTTCCTAAATGTTACTGATTTTATTGCCCGTTTTGTTGGTTCTTTTTTTCTGTGCTCTAGCAAAATCCGATAACAGTTCAGAATATGCTAATATTTCTTCACACTATAATAAATGTCAAGGGGATTTGAACTATGTGATCTTTAAGGTCCCTTCCAACCCAAACCATTCCATGATTCTGTGAAGTACCAGCTAGATGCTAATGTAAGTAACTGGTTTCTCATCATCCTAGTGATGGATATTTAATGGCAAACCTGACTAATAAACTTACTGCTATAGCCTTTTAAGCATGGAAGCAAGCATTTTGCCTCAAGAATGTAGAGGATTTAGTTATGTACTCAAAACTTGTGTTACTAGAAGATTAAATTTTCCCACTGCTCTTTCCATTTTCAGCCTTTTTCTGTTGATGAACATTTTGTGATGAAGAGGAGAGATTAAACAGATGCACTTTTTACTTATGAAATGTGGCCTTCTGTGTATGTCTTGGAAGCTACCAAATACGCTTTTTAGCAGCCTATCTTGTTTCATAGGATTAGGGAAAGGCTTTTTTACATTTTAACATTGAGGTTAAATTTTCAGTCTATTAACTATTTTATTTAACACATTCTTTGTCATAGTCCAAAGATAATTTTAAATAAAGGTGAATTAGAGTAAAACTGTCTGACTGTATTTGAATTCTGCAAATAGCTGGAGAAGGGTATCTACAGTATATTCCTCTTGGAAAAAAAATCAGATAAAAACACTTAAAGGCCTGAAATTAGTTACTTCAATTTATTTTAATTTATATAAAATTGCAATAATGATTTTG
Organism: Mesitornis unicolor; assembly: GCF_000695765.1. Taxonomy (NCBI): domain Eukaryota; kingdom Metazoa; phylum Chordata; class Aves; order Mesitornithiformes; family Mesitornithidae; genus Mesitornis; species Mesitornis unicolor. The sequence continues at coordinate 24,117 of NW_010172467.1, forward strand.
AGTAACAGTTCTAACCTGCTTTAATGGTTTTAAATGTTTTAGAATCATTTAGATTGTGCTTACTATTCCATAAAATGATTTTCATGAGGTTAGAAAAATGCATTTCTCTGAGTCACCTGCCACCCTCTGCCAAATGTCACATCTTTTCATCAAAACATGCTAATAACAACTAGAATTTTATTACATGAGGAGAACAATAACCTTTTCCCTCTCTGCATTCTGAAAAACAGCTGAAGTGAGTTGGCTAAAACTTTGCAGGAAAATTAAACTTGAATGGGATCCTCAGCAATCAAAACCACTGTGTCTGCGTAAGTGGGAAACACTGTGGAGCTTTAATACCAGCTTGTGTTTGCCTTCAGTGCTTGGAATTATGCTCTTTGTTGAATATACTGAATGTTTTGGAAGAAGACCCAACCCCACTGCAGTGAAAAGATGTTTGATTTACAAAGAGGAGAACAAACACCCAGATTTCACACTGGAGAGATCATTGAGCAAATGCACTCACTCCTTTACACGTTGCACTAATGCAAATAGGGAAACTGTAATAATTTATAGAAGTCTGAATCAAAAGAGCATTTGCTTAAGTTTTAGAACTTTAGCAGAATAGATTGGCTGTTTCAGTTGGGTCACATTGCCTCTCACTTGAGGACAAAGTCTCCATAATCTTTTTAGTAAACTGAGGCATCCTTTCTATGGACCCTAATGGGCATGAACCATAAGAGATGGATGGAATCTGTGTGGGCTTAGTTTGAATAGGCCCTGAATGGTGAAGTAATGATGATTGCATAGTATTTGATAAAAAGTTAAAGAATGAATACTCAGTGTTGTTAATGTCTATAAATAATCTATCTAATCTATTTTATTTGTGTATGTGAGAGAGACAGAAGAAAATAGAGACATGGAGATGATGGCTGAGTCTTTTCACAGAATCACAGAATATGAGGAGTTGGAAGGGACCTGGAAAGCTCCCCCAGTGCAACCCCTGCCAGAGCAGGATCACCAGAGCAGTCACACAGGAACACGGCCAGGGCTTTGGGTGTCTCCACACAAGGAGACTCCACAACCTCTCTGGGCAGCCTGGGCCATGCTCTGCCACCCTCACACTGACAAAGTTTGTCCTCATCTTCAGCTTGAACCTCCTGTGCTCCAGCTTGGGACCATTGCCCCTTGTCCTGGCATTGGCCATCCCAGAGCAGAGCCTGGCTCCTTCCTCCTGACACTCGCCCTTTACAAAGTTATAAACATGAATGAGGTCAATAAACATTAATGAGGTCACTTTTCACATTTCACTTGGATATTCAGCTTTAACATTTGTTACTAGGTCTCATTTTCCTGAATGAGTTTTGGTTTAAAATAACTGCAAAACAGAAGAATTATTTCATCCAAACAAAAATTAGATAATCTTTCTGAAGGAAAGGTGGACAAGAAAGGCAGTAGTGTTAAACTATACTTGCATCCTGACCAGAGTCTGAGCAAATTAAAATCAGAGACGACAGTTGCATGTCATGTGGCACTTAACACTTGCTTGCAAGGTATTTACTCCTGCACACCGAAGGATTTGTACATAAGAATTCAGTGATATTTAATTAGGTGAATTACAGCATAGGGAAACGTCACCGTGAGGTGAGTGAAAATCCTTTGAATTGCATTGAAGCAGTTTGCTATTTTCACACAGTTACCCTGCCAGCCTTAATATGCAAAACTGCCACTGAATTCCAGATGGCAAGATATCGCCACACAAGCTGGCTGCGCTGCATAAAGACAGTTTTACCCTATTTGCAGATAGGCAGAATTAAAGTTGACCATTCAGCCTGAACTACTAGGATTTCCTGCATGAGTGCTTGGTTTCTGAAGCTTAACACTGCACTACAGCGGCACGGCATTTCAGTATGATGTTTAGTTGGTGGGTGTGACTATTCAGTAATAAACATAAAGATAAGTACGTTAACAAGAGAGTAAATTTAGTGATAAATTTGTTAAGCATAAGCATATTCATGGTGTTCAGTATACACATTAAATATGCAAGTTATAGAATTTATATTACTAAGTAGCTTTCTTAAACAACTGCATGAGACTTTAATGGAAATTTGCTATCATTCCAGCCATTTCTGTATGAATGTAACAAAGCAGACATTTCAGAAATATCCTATTGCATTTTGGTTATCACAGTCTAGTTTCACAGTACAATATAAGCTTTTCAGCCTGTGAAATCCATTAATAACCACATTAAGCCTTCCCATATTGTATGAATTGTCAGGTTTAAATGATTCTTTTTTAAAAAAACAATTATCTGTCTCTCGCTTCTTGCAGTTGGTTAAAATGCTATGTCAATTTACAAAGACTGGGGGAATTTGACACAGAAATTTTAGAGAGGGAAGGAACTAATCATTGGTTTACCTAGCATGAGTGCTCAAGTGCGCATGAAGAAAATGAACATTGATGCAAAATTTAAATGAAAAATAGTATTAACAAGTGGAATTGCCAAAGTTTAACCTGAAAAGCTTTTGCTTCTTGAGTTCTAAGGAAAGTGAAAACTGTTGGTAAACCTGTTGAACAGCTCAAATATTATATTTATTAAGACAAATGGCAATGTATGTATTTTAGAAGACTGCTTAGCCCTTATGGAACACAGTTCTGAATTGAAATAGATGGAAACAGTGTTGTCTTCTGGTAGTTTCTGAGATACAGCCTTGAAGCATTTGTGATATGACTGAGAATCTCAATGCAATGAACTTGTGTATCCTTTCAGTATAATATTGTGCTTCTGCTACCAAGACAGACTGTTTGGGTTAAATGTTTTCCTCCAATGCCTAAAATAAACTGAAGATGTACCTATGCTCTTCCACGCTCTTAATCTTCAGTAGCCTGCAAGGGCTGTGAGCCTATTCTTTCCTTTTATAGGTTATACAAGACACAGACTCCATTCCTTCCCCTACAACATATGTAAATGCAGAGTACAGTGAAGTCTAGCTCAGTGAATGCAGGAAAATTTCTCCCTTAGTTTCTTACTGGTGTACCTGAGCAAAGACCTGATTTAGTGCAAATCTGAAATAAACTGTGTGACATTGCGACTAGGTTAGGAGCCCATTGGGCTGGGTTCTGTATAAATACAAAATAGTGGTCAGAGACTGCCCCGAAGTACTTTTGATAGTCAAGACAGAATTGAGCAGACCATCACCATTTTACAGGTGAAGAATTGAGGCACAGGGAGAACAGAACTTTCAGGTATGCCTACAAGTTTTGGACACTCAGTTTAAAAGTGGCAAACATCTAAAATAGATGAGTAGTTAACATGAAATAAGTCATATTAGAATTACGTAAAAGTAGGGATTTAAATCACGGGTTACCTTTGGAAGTACAGCACTTAAGACTAAATGCAATTCCTAAAAATCTTTGAAAACCACCCAAGTTTAGTTAATTACCACCTCCAGAAAGTCAAGCCATAAGTGATTTATCCAGTATCACACAATATGTCTCTTGAAGAAGCAAAGCCTCTTCACTGGCGTTACAAACCTTTGCATTATTCACAAAAATACTTTTCTAGTAGAAAGAATAATCGGAACATTGTTTGGAAGGAAATTTTTGGTGTTTCAAAGACTCTTGGCCATCTGGCTGACCATGTATTACTATTCTGTTATTGATAGTCTAGTTCCATCTTCTCTGTAAAATTTACAGTAAAGATCTAACTTCAGACATTGTTAAGACAAGAAGGACCAAATCCTGCAACAGCAACACCCCTTCACAAATGCACACATCATGTCATTTGGGAATCCCTGTAATGTTATGAAGCTATCCACAATAATACATCAATGATATGTGACAGTACTAGCAGAAGCTTCCAGCTTGTTATTCATAACAAAATTTAAGGAGGGCATGTAAAGTATGTAACCTGTTGAATATGTTGCATTTCAGGTGTTCAAAGCTATGAATATTCCTCAGATCAGAGACCCTTCCTTACCTCCTCTAGAAGATATGCCTGAAGCCTATCACGTGAAGATAGCTCTCCTTGGTGCAGGACCTGCAAGTTTAAGCTGTGCTTCCTATTTGGCTCGATTGGGCTATTCGAACATCACCATCTTTGAAAAGCAGGAGTACATTGGTGGCTTAAGGTAAAGAAACCAATGACAACAATGCACTGTTTCCAATGACTGAAGAAAGCATAGCAAGAAGTACTGTGCAAACAGTTTATACATGATCCTTCTACCTTTACTAAAGGAAGAGAGTAGAAAATTTCAGGTCTGGAAAACTCATTTTTTATTTAAAGAATTCATCGTTCAGGTTAAAATAGGTATAGCTGCAGGCAAGCTTTAACTGAAAATATGATGGCTATCTCCTATATTCTCTTCATTTGACCTCTGAAATTCCAGGGTGCAATTGTTATTATCAAATTAACATTCTAGAAAATTATGTCAGGACCCATTTTTCCCTTATCCAAAACTTTTAAAACAACGTGAAGTACTTGTAGCCCAACATAGCGGAAGAATTAATAGATGTTTAAAGTGCTTTAGACAGATACTAATTTCTTGGAGCATTTTAAATTTAAAACGCTTTCATGAACTACCTTACGCAAATAAAGGTGAATAAAGTGAATAAATCCATCATGTACACCTGGACTTGCAGCTTTAGTGAACCATGCCAGGGGACTGAAATAAACCCACTACAATTCTCAACCTTCAACAAATTGCAAATATACAGAGTTTTCCTTTGTGGTAAACACTTGGCTGATATTTAAATGCCCTCTACACTAGAGGATTAATTTTTACCACTGTAACAATAGCTGAGATCATATCTTACAATTTTTTTGGATTCCCTAAGTATGAGGTAAAATACTTCAGAAACTGACTAGTGCATACCAACCCATTCAACATGAAAATTAAATTTTACATGTTGAAGTTATATTCACACTAAAGTGTTTACGAAATGCAAAGTGAAAAAACCAGCGAAAAAAGGGTGACGTGCTTGCATTTTTCACTGCAGCATCACTGAAATCAATAGAGTCGACACCATTAATGAATTTGATCCATAATGTCATAATGTCAAATACTTATTCAGTGCTCTGGAAGATAGAGAATCAATGCCGGAGAAGTGGAACTGATTACTTGCATTTTTCCCAGTGAGGTTCAGAAGCACCTAATTATTAAGGTGTTGACACATAAGCATTTAACTGTGGAGCTGTTTTACTTGAAGTGGTTGCCATAGAGGACTGCAAATTTATATACCTATTCACCTGTTGAGTAGCACGTGTTTTCAGAAATACCGACTTTAAACTGGTTTTGCTGCTGTAAAGTAGTAAGAAATAATGAGATGTTTCTAACAATGAAGCTTTACCTGGTGACAGGTTAGACTGAGGTTGGACTTGGCAATATAATACAGTACTTTCTGCTGTTGCTTACAGTACAATGCTGCAGTTGCTGTGTGCTTGCATATTGGGAACAATGTGATCTTAAGTTGCCTCTGTTCCTCATGTTTTACACTGAATTTAAAATAAAGTTTATTCTTTTGTTTGTTCTACTGCAAAAAGCCTTGCACAGTAAGTTTTATTTCTTCTGTTAGTAGCCTTAATGGTCAGGCAGTACATTAAAAATGTATTTCTTTTGAGTCTTAAAGAACACATGGCAATCAAGGTCAAATTTTACTTCTATTCACTGTAGAAAACTTCACATCTGGTTTAAGGGCATCAATTCCTTTTGTCCTTATTTTAATCTTGGAACAGAAGGGAGGCTGGCCTGTGGCAGCAATCATCCATTATAGCATTTGTAAGTCTTTGCAGTACATCTTTTAACAAGTTTAGGTTATTGATGGGTATGTTTTCTCGGCTTCATAAACTATTGCAAATGGCTAACAAGACCAAATTAATTTTGTTTTTGGAGTCGTCTGTTTGGAAGGGCAGTGCTAGTGCCCTTTTTCAGCTCGCTCTGTCTTTTTTAAAGTGTTTTTAACTAGGATGTTCCTTCACATACATTTTTCACATTCATGGGCAGGTTTTCCTACGTTTCACCAGTTATGTAAAATTTATACTTTATAGTAGAATGGTCATGAGCAGATCATGCTCTTGCTTAGAGATCGTGAAAAGGCTTCCTAGCTATGCCACTGGTTTACAACATACCAAAATATTTCTCTCGCTAGGCCAAAGCAAGCAAGAGCAAAAGTCATTTGGGATCACTGAGAAACACCAAGCATCTGTCCAAGCACCTCTGGCTTGGGTCAGGTTTGAGGAAGAGGTGAATCTGTGGGACACTGTTCCCATCCACTGCATCCCTCCTACACCTCTGCATCGTTTTCCTTCTCCCCCACTCTT
>NW_010172467.1:30445-45194 GCF_000695765.1 Mesitornis unicolor
AGAGTCATGGACTGTGTTGTGCTGCTGAAATTGTATCAGAATTATTGATGTACCAGTTAGTTGGCTTTCATAAAATGCTTACTTTCATGGTAAATGTGCATGCACGTGTCCCCGCAGAACTGTGTGCATTTGCATTTTAACATATATGTACATTTTGTGCTGTGGAGTACAGCCACATATATATACCTAATAGCCACTCCACAGCACAAAAGTGTAAGTAAATGTTTAAGAAGAGCAATAAAAAAATGTTTACAAATTCTGACAGTGATTTCACACAGCCAGTGCTGTGCTGGGCTCTTCTAAGAGTCGTGGAAATGACGGGTCTTCAAGAACCATACAGGTGACTTGGAAAATAGAACTTTCCTTTTTTTTAATTAGATTTTGTTATTGAATCTCTGTTGCAAAATCATATTGATACATTAGTTTCTGCCTCAGACACCTTTTTACTTAGCCTGACCTATGAAAGTTGTATTGTCATGATGTGTTCGTTGTACCTGATATTTAGAACAATTTTCATTGCACACTGGTCAGGAAAGGTGAAAAAAAGGCAATGTCAGAAATGATAAGGAAGAACACCCATTTCTTATCAATGTAATTAAAGTTGATGCAACTTGAAATAAATGAAATCCTTCTAGCCTGTCAAAATTAGATGTGAAAGGTGTTGTGGTAACTAAAAATATGTAAAATAAAGCCACAGTGAATCTCTTGTGCCAGTGCTTTGTTATGGATATCATAGATCCAGTAATTTGAAAACAGATTAGACTGTTTGAAGCTTAGAAATATCTGGGGATAGACTTTCACTTTTCTACATATTCAGGTTTTTTTATCTTCATCGAACAAAAGTATCTAAAATAGAACTTCACTGTGTTTACTTGTAATGTGTTTTATGGCAGAGATTTTGAACTGGCATAAATAGATGTCATTTCAATGGAGCTAAAAATCTGTACCAGTAGATATAAACTGAGATTCTGTGCTCACACTAGAGTTCTCTCATACAGGAGCTCTGTGATTCTGGGAACTGGAAGATGTCATTCCTAATCTTCCCCAGGAGGAAGAAATGCCAGCTGATAAACATTAAGTCAAAAACCAGACTTGAGACTAAGAGCTGATAGAAATTAAGGACTTTGTCCATCCTTAAAGATCATAAAAAATTTATAAAGTAGAAATGGAAGAGAGTACAGTTTTAAACACCATTGCTCAAAATAGCATATGCAACACTTGTTAAAAAATGTATGGGAAATTTTATTCTTTCATATTGGGTAGCTTAATGAATGATTAGTAGAAGATCACTTTGCTTTTAGTAGCGATGAGATCTTTTCTTAAATGGATGAATTAATGCTCCATAATCTGGGGAACAAAAGGAATGGAGCTGAAGGGTGGTGAGACATTGGAACAGGTTATTTTGGACAGGGCTTTGGTCTAGTGCGAGGTGTCCCTGCCCATGGCAGGGGAGTTGGACTGGATGAGCTTTAAGGTCCCTTCCACCTCAAACCATTCTATGATTCCATGATTCTATGAAGTACTTTTGGACCCAAGTTTAACATATGTTCAATGGTTACTTACAAGTGTGGGCAGGATTGACATCAAGGTGCTGCCTTCCTGGCCTATATTTTTAGCATTGGGTGTATAATACTGTTTTGTCACTCTAACAGATAAAAAAAGTAAATGGTCAAGCTTCAGTACATTTCCATTCGCATACATCAAAATTAAGTAGGGCGTGTTATAAGTATTGGATTTTTCACAAATAGAAAAATCCTTTCTTCCTAATAGCTGGAAGTATTTCACAAACGTTTTTATTTATTTTAGTGCGTCTGAAATCCCTCAGTTCCGATTGCCGTATGATGTAGTGGATTTTGAAGCTGAGCTTATGAAGGATCTCGGAGTGAAGGTAATGAAAAATATATCCTGCCTATATATAGCTCAAAGAAAAAAGAACAAGGACTCTGCCAAAGATTAACAGCGAAATGTCATGCACATTAGTAAAGAACAATTAAAAGCTACTCTAGACAGAGGCAGGAAGATGCTTCCTCTTGCTCAGGGCATTTGTCTGTCTCCTGTCTGAATGCCACTAGTTTGGAAAAGGGCAATCAATAGTTCTCATCTGGCATGCCTGCATGTGATTAATTGTCTGTAAGAAACAAATTCCTAAATTGCTTTAGGGGTTCAATGTAGCTATTGGAATGATTTGATTTTTTTAATCGAGTTTTTTTCATGCAAGTTTGGCTCCACTTAAAGCATTCGTAGTTCATACTTCTCCTTTTGTTCCCTGTCCCTGAGTGTTTTCTTAATGGTTTATCATACAGTCTTGTATCCAAGTTAATTTTATAATAAAATGCTTCAAATTAAACAAAGTGTTAACATGATCATCTATTATAAACAATAACAGTCATTCAACTTCTTGGAAAGCAATAGTTATGCATTATTCTTTTAAACAAATGTGTGTTGTTTATAGATAATGGGAACATTGCTTTATTGTTAATTCAGAGCTTGAGCTGAAGATTTAGATAGTATTTACAACTGCTGCATGTTTTAATGGAAGTTACAAATGTAGAATGCATCACTGGATCAAATTTTGGAGTATCAGGAGGGATTATGTATTTTTAGCATGATACTAAAACGTTCGGCGAAGCAAGAAATTCTTCTTGGGTTCTTTCATGTTGGTTCATATTGTAAAAGCTGTAGACTGCTGTCACAAGACCTAAGTGAGAATCTCATCCTGCCCAGGTTTTATAAAAACACTGGTAAGATGTAAGGTGAGGCTTTAAATGCCACAGGTCTATTTTTCTACTCTAAAGATCCCTCTGCAACCCTCGAAAAAGCTGACAGAATGGAGGTTGAGGTAGGGATGGAGCTAAAATCAGAACACAGTCAATTTTAGACAAAGTCGCTGGGCGTAGGCTCCTGGGAACCCTCTGCAAAACTCGGTTCCCCAGGGCTCCCAGTTATGGCAAGGTCTCCAGAATGGACTGTTAGAACCACCACACCATCCTGACCTGCAAGTGCTCTGCGGGATCGAAGGGCAGCAGAGAATCTCAATGTAAATTTGCTCCCAAGCTCTGCTACTGGTTTGCAATTGACCCTTTGGCAAGCTGGTTGACTAAGTACCTTAGTTTTATACCTCTATAAGCTGGAAATATTTTCTGGTGTTTACATAAAGCATTTCAGATCTGTGGTGGAAGGTGCTGTATTGTGTAAATGCTCAGTAGTGCTGTTTATTCAAGTAATTCTACTGAAATTAGTAAGAATTAGTCAGCTGAATAAGGATTACAGAGCTAGGCCCTAGGAGTATTATGAATCCCCATATAAAATAGTATTGCCATTTAAATTCCTTCATTAGGTTTTCATAACATATGTACACAATAGGATAAAAAAATGTAATGACAATTTATGGAATGTATTTTGTTGCCAGTGAGGATGTAGCCTGTATTCTTGAAAGGATTATAACTGTACACAGCTTTTGCATCTCTGATAAAATTCATACTAAATCTCCAAAGACAAAAGAAGTCAGTGTTTTAAGTATTATACGCTCTATTTTACGTCTGTCTTTTTTTCTTTTCACCAGTAGGAGAAATCTATTAAATGGAGTATAGGCAGATTCAGTAACAAACAAGAAATACAATGACATGAAGACTAAACTATTAAGATCACAAAGTATAGTGGTTACACAACAGAGCATGCCATTTTGTAAAGTGAATACACAAGTGATATAACAAAAACTGGGGGAAGTCATTCAAGTTCAGAGAGTCTAAAGTACAGAGATAAAAACACACATACTCATGTCAAGAAGTGCAAAATATCAGAAGAGGAATCGCACGCACTTTAAGCGCTCAAAAGCCTTGGGGTTAGGAGAGATGAGCAAAAGGTGTGTGTATCTTCAATTGCGTGACCTCTACACAGGAGGCTGCTGCAGTTGGTTTGCTGAACACGCAGCAAGTGCTCTTCTCTGTCTCACTCTTACAGCAACTGTAGTTGCTCCACCTCTGCAGTGGCTGCTCAAAGCAGGATTGCTGATGGAACGTTACAAAAATCTTTCAAGTTTTGCTTCTGGAAATGTATAGTAGTCGAACTGAAACAAATATAAATTATAGATGCATTTTTATTACTGTGACTTATTTCTTTCACTAAACGAACACCAGTCGCTGCACTCTAGGCATTGCTGCTTGTCTAAATTAGAATTAAAATTTGCAAGTTTAAATCAAAAGTGATCTCATTCATAATTTTGAAAAGCTTTGTTAGTTTACCACACAGAGCAGTCTGCTTCATTACGAGCAAGAAGGGCACACTGTAATTTTCACAGAATGTTCTTCAGACTTACTGCCATCTCTGGCCCAGTCTTTTGCAGGCAGGTTTTCCGAATCCACAAAAACACCACTGGCTTCACTGAGGGTTTCTGGCACAAAGGTGTCCTCAGCGGCCTCAGTACAAAATTCAGGCTGTGAGCTTTGAGAGTGCAGTACAAAGCAATACCATCCTTCCTCTGGGTCCCTCTGGGACTGGCATTGAATTCTGCACAATTGGAGACCTACCAAGTGCCTGATACTGTGTGGGAAAACATTGCTTGGTTTTCTGTTCAGAACCCCTATTAATACTGAATAGTGTCATGTCTTTTATTTCCTTTATTTCTCTGTAAGAGTCTCATACTTTCACTAATGCTTCTGCAATAACCTAAACTGCTTGTTTTTTAGTTGGTGTGCTGGGTGATCTGTTTAGTACATATTCCCTAAAGGAGGTTCTTGCTTCCACATCATGTTTCTTAAATTCTGGCTTTTCACATGGGAATACAATATTCTATAGTCGGCACTGAATACAGCGATTTACTCGCAGTAGAAAACTGCCATTTTCAGCTTTACTTCAGTGTTGTGTTCCATAGATGGGCTTCATATGTTTGTTTCGCTTGCTTTAGCTCTTTTAGCTTACAGCAGAAACTAAGCTAGCCTGTGGTGGCCCCCACGTGAAGGTACATTTCACCCATATCTAGTTTGGATCACTTGCTTAAATCGAAGCCAACCTGGACTTTTAAGTCTGGCTTGGGGAAAAAAGAATAATTTCCACCATTTATTCACTAGAAGATCCTGTGACATGTCTGTATGAAGGACACGATGGAAATTATTTTAGCATTATCGCATTAAAAGCAATAATCTTTAATTCTTTCAGATAGTTTTCAGCAAAGGCCTTGCAATGGATGGAATGACACTCCGCACTTTGAAGGAAGATGGCTATGAAGCAGTTTTTATTGGAATAGGTAAGAAAAGCTCACTGTCCTATGTTTTGTCTTCTTGAAATTGAATGACTGTAAGAATGAACTGAGACTTGTATCTGTGTTAATAGGATGATGTGACATGGCTTCAATTTGATGCATTATGGAAGTATGGAATTTAAGAAAAATTTTTTAAAACCCAGGAAATTAAAGGTAGCTCTCTTAAGACAGTTATTTGTTAAAATTGTATCCTATTTGTAGGATAGATACTTAACTAAGATGAGAATATAGCTGAATGTGTTGATTTATTGTTTGCTTAAATAGTTACAAAATGGGTGAACTAAAAAATGACTCATGATTGATTGCCATATTGGCCTAGAGTGATACACAAGTTCAGTTTATTAGTTCTGTGAACATCTTACTATACCCACGTAATTACTAAGTCTGTATGTAAGCCAGTGTTACCATGGTTGGTTGCTTTTTTTCCTTCCTTCATATAAGACATGCAGCACGCTTCAGATAGGCTGTAGTGAAATGTAATTATGGGCTGGGTTAACAGAATAGGCTGACTTTGACTTACACTAAAACTGGCACCATAGGTCTGTCTTCCCTCATGTGCTAAAGAAGTCCTGCACCTGCCTGCTGTTTGAATCATTGCTGCTTTTCAACATTACATTAGAACTGTTATCCATTTACAAATATTTTGAGGTACAGCTGGACCCATCGCTACCATATGATAGGCGTGTTAGGCAGGCATCATCTACAGTTGGTATGAGGCTTAATGCTCTTTATTGATCTAGACGTTGCCTAAGTGAACATAATAGGAAACAAGTTGTCCAACTGTTCCTTCTTCCTATTATTGATTACAGAGATGTAATTCTTAGTACAACGACAACTGTTGTTTACCATCTGGGTATGCAGTATAATAAGCTTTGCAGGTCTATTCTGTCATGTGATTATAGTACAGAGCTTTGAGATTTATAAAATCCTAAATCCTCACATTGTTAGAGACCTTACGTGTATAGGAATTTCTGATGTGTTATATTTTGATGTAATTTTATACAATGCAATAGTCCAACTTATCTTCTTTATTGTTTTAATCTATGTCTCTCAAACAGCTTTGTGAAATCTCTCCAATGAGGGATTAATTCATAAATAAACATTTGTTTTCTGAGGTTCTGTCTTTTAGGAAAAAATTATCAGTCGTTTCTTGAACATCAGCATGATTTCCTTCCATTTCTGACTCATAAATTTAAAATAATAGTGCAGTGAAGGTTAGCAAAAATGACCACTGAACACTTTACACACAGGATTGGAATGTTTGCTTTATGTCTGTGAGTTTATTTTCTGACCTTAATAAAGTTATCCCAATATAAAATATTTTTTGTTAGAAATGTATATAGACAATATTGTACCATACAGGTGCTAGGTAAAGGGACACAGCCAGAATTGTAATAAACAAGAGAGAAGGTACCTGAAGCATAATTCTTCCGTAAACCATGTGTTCACTGATTGTATTAGGAACCAGAGGGTATAAATGCTAATGAAGGATTATGTGTTCCTACGAAGTTTTTTTATTGGAAGCTACCTTGCATTCATAATGAAGTTGGTCCCTCTCTGTACCCCCATGTCTGCCTGTGAACTCTTTTTTACAGTACTGTGTAAGACACTGGACAGTAATGTGGCCTTGAATACTGGTAGTGAAAGATGGAGGACAAAAGAAGGGGTTACAGATTTCTAGGGTTAGCTGTATTAATTCAGTAGAGCATTTATAAATTCTCAGCAACAACAGTTTTTCCATAATGAGTCTGTACTGAATTTCATTTTGTGTTCTTTGCCTGCTGAACAAACATATATTCAATGAAATGTCACATTTGAACATTGCCCTGAATCATGGGACTAAAGTAATTAGAGGGCACTACTTACATAAAATAGAATTTATTTTTTTTTAAATTTTGTTGTCATTTGCTTCTAAATGAATCTGTACCTTGATGGAAAATAAACATTGTAGTTTTCAATTTTCACTATTAGTGGAAGAAATAAAAAGTGAACGGGTGTGTATAAGATGATGAGGCCTCTGATGGCAGAAGGCAGTACACTGCGAGAGGATTTTTTCATAGCAATGCTGTTTGTGAAGAGCACACCTTTAGTCTCGAAAATGAGATGGAACTCAAGAATTTATCAGTCAGGATTGTACAAGAGTCCACGTGATTCATGAAACGGAAAAGCACTTGTAAATAGCCAGCTACGTGAGGGCAGGTGGAGAGGCAACGAGAACTTTGAAAGCTATTTTCCACACAGTTATGCATCAGGAAAAATATATTGCTCTGTAGGAATGCGACGTGAGGTAGGGAAGGTGCACTCCTCAGCTGGGTCTATGGAAGGTGAAGCATAGGTGACTGAGGTTTGATCACTTCTAACAAGTGACCCTATCAAAGAGAAATGAATAGCAAAGGCTTTTTGTTAGAGCTGTAAGGAAAGGTATTAAAAGTGTGCTCTAGTCAGCGTATTCACTGTGTTTCAGAACTGAAGGGTAAAGAAGTTCCTGAAAGGAAACAGGTTAACAGCCTTACTCTAAAATAAATAATAATAAAAAAGATGCTTAGCTTCAAGTCTGTGCTTACTGAGGCATTGAGACTATGATGGTTTATCTTAAGGTGAAAAATCCGTTTCAGCCAGTAGGTCTGGTGCATTTAGATCACTTTTTAAAGCTCAGAAAAACCCTTGTACTAGACCTGAAAATGAACAGATGGCCAGGATGTGTCACCTTTGGCAACTTCTGGGGTCTCAATTTGAGTCACGCCTTACCTCCATACTATTTTATTTTGCTCCATCATATCTTTCCCAATTAGACTGTGGCTGTGCGTACAACATTGTAGAGGCTCTTGTGGAATTTTGGGTTACAAAAACATATGTTGAGCTAGCAAAGACTAGATCTGAGGAAAAGCTTTCATAGTTACCTGGTAAGTGGAAATGAAGGAGATCAATCTGGGCAATGGCACACTGGAAGCCTACACTGCCCACTCATAGCAGAACCTCAGAACAAACCATAGGTGAATCTCAGTCACAGGGTTGACTGTTACCTTTTTTGCTTTTGGTAGTACGTTCCTTCAATCTCCTGGTTTTTGCCTTACCTGAATTGTGTTTCATCCAACTAGTTCTTAATGTTGTACTCCTCTTTATTTCTAGAGAATTGATATGTGAATTGCCTCTTCCCTGTCCGTCATTTACTCTCATGTCCTCTCAGTTTTCTCTCTTCAAAGACTTTGCAACATCTGGCTGCAGATGTTACCTTGTGTTTTGCATACAGTGACCTGGACGTAGACCAGACCATTCTGTTTTTCTCCAGCAGTCCTGATTTCAGATTACAGCTAGTATAAATATTAAAGGGTAGTCCATGTATCTCAGTTTCTTACATCGAAAGTAATGATAGACAATAGCATACGTGAGAATTTTTTCACAGGACTAAAAGGCAGCAGCCAAACAAACCTCTAAAACTACGCATAGGAAAAAAAAAAATCCTTTCCAGATTTGATAGCTTACACTCAACATGCTTTACCTATAATCAGTGCTGGTTTTTGGTAAGAAATGTTTGTGAAGAATTTGTGATTGAGCTGACAAATCAGTTTGAAAATTTTGTTAGAAAAACAAAGAGTCTTGCATCAGTTGCTGCCTTCTGTAAACACCATAGAAACTGAGGGCAAGAGAGAATCATCATGCTGAGAGCAAAAGGAGAAATCAATGATAGAATGAAGGGCTAGAGGAGAGACCACATGGTCCTCAGAGACAGCTAAGTAAGGCAGCAGAGAGTGTCTTACGGAGAACAGAGTAGTCTGAATGCTTTGTGTTACTGTGTCTCTTGGTTGATTTTCAGGGTAGAATACTCATGATTTTTACAAAAAATTTCTATGTGTATGTGTCTCACTTGGCTATCAGAGCAAATGCAGAAATACTAGGCTTTTATTACTCATCCTTCCTGAAGTTCAGCTGCATTCTTTGGAAAACAGGATTTTGTGGTTCTGGTTTTTAAGACTACACGAAGCACTGTATATTCTTTTTGAAAGAGAAAATACAAAACAAAACAAATGCTTTATACAACTATTTAATTGAATGAAAATGAAAGACCCGAATATTTCAAGTATTTAAGGACATTTCATGGGCCATTCAAACAAATATACAGAAAGGGTATCACCATAAACATATTTTCTGCAGACTTTTACACAAACCTCTATCCTTATTCTATTATGTTTTATCATAATGTAGGGGTTTTATCTAACATCTCTTTATATGAAGATCAGGTAAAAATATATATTCAAAGATGGTTTTATTTGGTAAAAAAATGTTTTTAAAAAAATCTTAAGCCTTCATTCCTAGAAATTGCTTGGACACTTTTACTTTAGGGTCTATAGGCTTAAACTCACAGCCCTACCTCACTTTCTAGTTAACTTTTCGTTATAGGACAAATGCAGCTAGTGACGAACTCTCTTGTTTCTTCCTCCATCTTGTGATGTTGAATTACTATGAAGTCACTTTTATTGTATCAGGATATTCAGAGGCTCTATTAACTGTTGTGAAATGGTAGGTTAGATAAGCATATGGAGTAAATCCCAGCAAATTATTGCTTGGATGTATCCTGAATATTATATTCTGCTTGCAAGGGTTAAAACTGAGCGTAAAAAAAAAAAAAAAAAGAAAAAAGTGAAATCCCCTGTGGAAAGAACCTTTGTGATAATTGCAGTCATTCATAGTTAATTAACATAGCATTCAAACAATAATATAGTCAGATGATTCCATTGATTGGAATGAAATTGCACACCAAAAAAAAAAAAAAGAAATTAAAAGTCCTAGCATTGATGTACCTTGTTTTAAAAAAAAGCCCTGTGAGATTGATTTACTGTCTCTTCCCCAAAAAGTAAGTAATCTCCTCATGCCTGTTATTATCTTCTGATTAACTATGCAGTGCCACCTGGTGTGCAGATGGGAAGAATATTACACATCAAGAGCTCTGTTCACACCCACCCACACAGATATAAACCTACATGGCAAAAAGTGAACAGATGTTCATTTTGCTTGTGCTACAGGAAAAAATTGTGCATCGTACTCCTGATTCATAAACTAAATTTGGAGGACATGAAATCTGCATATGGGGCCCGTAGGCCCATGGCCAGCATAGACATTTATGGAGGAAATATGTCCTATTCGAAATAGTTCTCGTTTCAGGTTGTGAACAGACTTTTATTTGTTTGCTTCTCTGGTTTTGTTTTACCTTATATTTCTGAGTTTTCTTTTTCTCTTCACTTGCTATTTCACTTATCACCTCCAAAGGGAGAAGTTTAGAGGCAGAGCCGTTTGAAAGCGTATCCAGGATTTATCTGTTGGTTGGCTGGCTTTTCAGAATTGTTTTGTTTCTTGACGTTTAAGATGCTCCCTAAAATTATGATTTTAGGCCCTTTGTGAAGACCTATTTGGCTTAGCAGTAACATAGCAAGTCACATACAATAATAATGCGTCTTGGTTAAAGATGGAACTGTAGTAGAAGCGTTGCACAGCCTCAGGCTTTAGGATCTTCTGCTCTGTTTTTGGAGGCTTTTTGGTGTTGTTTTGTATTATTTTATAATTTTGTAACTGTTTTGACACTTCATAGATGATGCAGTTTTTGCTGCAAGGAAGCTGAAGCCTAAAGACCAGATAAAACACAACAAGCAGGAGAGAAAAATATGTTGGAGGTTAGTGCAGGAATGAATGATGTTGTTGGAAACATTATCAGCTAGATAATAAAAATAAATGTGTGTCTAGCTTAGTTTCTGGGTTGTTTTTATTGATGCTTGTAGGCAAGGGTTGTCAATGTCTCAGAATCTTGCAGAGATGGTGCTTTTCACCCAGGATATGAAATGGTGACAGCAGTGTCCATTCAGGCATCCTTATGCAGTGAAAGATAATAAGGGCTGCAGAGCCAGGGAAAACACTTGGAATTACATTTTATTGTGGCAAAAGAAAATATTTCAATCCATTTAGCTGCAAAAAGCTGTGAAACTTTACTTTTAGTTATAATGAAAATGAAGTCATCAAAATGAGGCATGAAGTCAGAGAGAGTACTGTGAACAGTTGGAAGAGTAACAGTGATGAACAACAGCGGCAGCATTTGGACAAAGCCAATTCAAAGTATTTCACTATTGCCTTACAGTAACCTGAATAATTTTAAAATGACATTTTAAAATATTTTTTCTAATAACGATCCATGAGAAGGGTAGTGATAGGTGCATTTGAAATATACTGAATCATAGAATCATTAAGGAAAAGACCACTAAGATCATCAGGTCCAACCGTCAACCCAACACCACCATGCCCACTAAACCGTATCCTGAAGTGCCACATCTACACGTTTTTTGACCACCTCCAGGGATGGTGACTCCACCACTTCCCTGGGCAGCCTGTTCCAATGCTTGACCACTCTTTCAGTAAATATTTTTTTCCTAATATCCAATCTAACCCTCCCCTGGCACAACTTGAGGCTATTTACTCTCATCCTATTGCTAGTTACATCGGAGAAAAGACCAACACTCACCTCACTACAACCTCCTTTCGGGTAGGTGTACAGACTAATAATGTCTCCCCTCAGCCTCCTCTTCTCCATACTAAACAACCCCAGCTTCCTCAGCTGCTCCTCATAATTCTTGTTCTCCAGACCCTTCACCAGTTTCATTGGCCTTCTCTGGACATGTTCCAGTGCGTTATTGTCGTCCTTGTAGTGAGGGGTCCAAAACTGAACAAAGTATTTGACGTGTGGCCTCACCAGTGCCGAGTACAGGGGCTCGATCGCTTCCCTACTCCTACTGGCCACACTATTTCTGATACAGACCAGGATGCCATTGGCCTTCTTGGCCACCAACCAACAATCCCAGGTCCTTTTCTGTGTGGCAGATTTCCTGCCTCTCTTTCACAGGCCTGTAGCGCTGCATGGAGTTGTTGTGACCTAAGTGCAGGACCGGGCACTTGGCCTTGTTGAAGCTCTTACAGTTGGCCTCGGCCCATCAACCCAGCCTATCCTGTTCCCTCTGCAGAGCCTTCCTACCTTTGAGCAGATCAACACTCCCACCCAATTTGGTGTCATCTTTTAGTACAGAACAGGATCAAAACTGCACATTGACCTGTAACAGCATGAAATGAAGTCCCAAGGAAAAAGGTCTACACAAGTCCAAGCAGTCAAGTATAGGACTTCTTTATAGTCTACCTCCTGGAGAGCCTTAGCTCATGGCTTACAGCTTGGAGAATGAATGCACCCTTCTATAACACCATATTTCTTAATTTTTTTATGTCTCATGCTAAGAGTATTCTAAACAAGTTGCACCATAAATTGTTTCTTATACAAAACTAATTAGTCCTCAATAGTCATGTTATTCTCATCTTCTGCTACTCTTTAATCTAAGTAAGTTTTTTTATTAAAAACCAAAAGGAATATTATTATATTGAAAGGGACTTCGGTGAACAAACCTGTTCTTACATGCTTATAGCAGATGTTTGAACTTGCTTTTATTCCCAGTGCAGCAACTTCCCTGAAGACCGACAATGTACATATATCCAAGAATATTTATGCTTGAAGCATCCTTTTCTACTATTGGCATTTGTAGTAAGCTGTTCTTCCAGTGCTGTAGTCCTCACTGCTGCTCTGGATATTGGTGGAACATTTCTAATGCACATTGGAAGCAGTAGGCAGTTGAAAGCTTCCAGGGCTCAGATGCACAAACCAACTTATTTATTATTAATAGTCTTAGGACACTTTCAAAAATACTAATAATCTGCCCTTGGGCATCCTTAAGTTATTCACTTGCAAATTACACAGATTTTCATGCTCTTATTTACTTATCTTTCCTACCAAAAAACTACTTAGCATAACAATCTCTACTGCACATGTTTTACAAAACACTCCCCTGTCTCTTTCTGAGGTGCTGGACAGTTTCCCTGAAGAAATACTCATCTAAATATACTGACAAAATCAATTTGATTCATATTGTTTTAAGAGTAGTTAATTTTTTTATATATATTTTAGCAGATCAATTCATCTAACGTTATTTAGCATTTTTGGGGAGTTTTTTCAGGCTTTTTTTTTAAGCATTTTGATGTTTGAGAAGTAAGAAAGAAAGAAAATATTGAACAAAATGGTGATGTTTTATATATAATATGTTCATGTTGTGATGTTAGACACTTCAGTGCTTTATACCTAAAGAGCTTTGCTTGCTTACCTGTTCTTTCTGAAAGTTCACTCCACAAGTCAGTTACTTTTATCTTTTAGATGTACAAGTGTTAATTACGTTGCCTTCTTTTTACTTCCAATATTAATATTCATTCACAGAATGTACAACAATCTAAAATACAGCCGGTAAGTAGGTGCATATCCATTTACTTTAGTTGAACTCTCTTTCCTTGTAAGGAGAGTTCATGTGGTCCAATGTGTAATCAGACACTTTCTGAAACATTGTTCTACCTAATACTACAGGACTGACACAATACAGAATTTAAACAGTAGGCTTAGATTTCCTTACCTTCATCTTGCTGTTAAAGTATAAAAGGCTGGCTAAAAACCTAGGCTTGTTGTGTTTTATTTTTTTATCTTTAAAGATTCTGCAGAAGTAAGAAGTGTATCAAAATGTGACTAGTTTAGTACCAATTATTGGTGAGAAGATGGCAAGTGCTTTTTCATGTTGATGAATAAAGTTTTAAACAGTCTTCCTGTACATATTTATGTCTCATAGTTTCTGAACTCATACTCTTTTCGATACCCACTCAACAAGAGGTGTGTCTGTTTGCTGAATTGAATTGACAAGTTAAGACAAAACAAGGGTATGTGTGGTCAATTTGTAGTGCTTGTTGAAGGAGATTTTAGAGATTGCTTTAGGAAACTTTCTTGCTCTGCCACTTCTCTGCTTCGGGAGAGCGATCCCTAGGAAGCCACCGCTGGCACGGGCAGGGCTCAAGGCTTCCAGCTGACCCCATCCTTTTCTTGTACTTCTCAGTCTTCTGCTTCCCTTTTCATCACTGCTTGGTTGTTAGCTCCTTGTTGGTCTAGGAGGAGTGTGATGTAATGAAGGGCAGTTACTTCATTTCAAGGGAAAATCCTGACACCTGGGTGTGCTTGAGGCCACTTTTGGTCCTCCATATAACGTGGGACACACTTACTAGTGATTCCGTTTGTCTGGATGGGATGCACAGTCTGAGGGCCTTCTGAGACCTGTAGCCTTCCTTGCCTGCAGTCTGTGCCTAAGGGAATCCCTCTATCCTTCCTTTCAGCCTGAACACACTGATTGAAAAGCTTTCCTATTCAGGTAGTATTTGTAATTTTCTTATCCGATACAATAGCTTCTGCCATCAAGGGAAAGCCCATTACTGCCTTCCAGATCTCTTTAGTTTTACATGGATGGTAGTTTTTAAAGTCGACTAAAAGCTGAGAAGAAAATTCTACATGTTCACTATAGTAAGTAATCTTTAACTAAGCTATGTAAATATTTTTGCTACTGTGTCTTGAATTTTGAATGGATAGAGATTTTCCAGGCTTCT
>NW_010172467.1:45225-84953 GCF_000695765.1 Mesitornis unicolor
GTCATGATCCTTGAAAAGTTTTCTTTACTATTCTAATCTACACTTTTTGGAGATGCCAGTCATGTGGTTGCTTTTGCTGTGAAATCAAAACACACTGTGTACATACATATGTAATGATTACTAGTAGTGTGTATATAATTACGTTAGAGTATATAGATGTTATAGTATGTATCACATGGCAAGTCGTTTAAAAGAAAGGTTACACGTATGCCAATATTTCTCTGAATTTGTGCAGCATGCTGGTGTGTCCTATAGACTTGATACCAAATTTGATATTCCTTGTCAAAGTCCCACAGGTAGTCTTCTCTGCACATTGTAGAGTATCAAATCATATTCAAAATTTGTCACTGTCTTGGTGATGTCGTAAGGTGTGGGGTATATACAGTAATTGAGATCTACTGTTTGTACTGTTATTGCTTTCAGTGTATTAATGATAAATTTACCGTAAATTGTCTCTATAAAACAATGTTTACAAGATTAGAAGACAGAAATAAGCATACTAAGTAGAGTATTCAGATGATGCTAATACAAATTACATGTTTATCTTACAAAGGAAAATATTTTCCAAACATTATCCTTGACAGCGTTTTCTTTCATGGGAAATCCTTTGGCTGTTGTTCATTCATTTGTGTTAAAAATGTAGTAAGCTGAACACGAACCGTTAGAGAAAGCGAAATTGCATTCAACATCTAGTATGGTGATTCAACATTCCCCCTAACGATCTTCGGTGATTAGTTTCAAAGGAAGAAAAGCAAATTAATGATGAGAATTTAAAGATAAGCAGGTTTCAGCCAATTCATCTCTAATGTTAGTACTGCAGTAGTGTTGAAATTACTAATCACTCACCAAGTAGAGACTTGTGCTGTATTTCTACGTTTCTAAGAATTGTCAAGTTTTATCTTGCTACTGTTTCATTGATGGTATAATTCACTGCAGATTTCTTAGGAATTCTTTTTTTGTTAGAAATAATTCATTCTTGGTTTGTGACTAATGATAATAGATGGTTGTTTATTTGAGTGCGATGTGTATTTTTAAATAGATTCTAACAGTTCAGTAGACAGTGAAATTTCAGTACCTGATTGTTACTTAAATTGAGATGACATCTTTAACCATTGCCAAAGTCCATTTCTCAATGGTACAATACTTATAGCTTTTTCTCTAATACCTTGGATTTTTAAAATGAGAATGGAACTTTCTTCTGAAAGAAACAGTTATTCTCATTTTATAATTAGCATATTGTTTAAAAGGTAGACATTGAAAATAGCACAATTCATTATTTCAATTGACAGGTGACTTAGATGTGATTGGTTTTCTACTTGCTGGGCAACACAGGCTTGATGCTGCTATTATGGCCCAATACAAATATTTTGTAGATTAAAAATTATGGCTAAATTTTTATCTGGAAGAAGATTCCTTAAACTTTAGGGAGTTTTGTAAGTGTTGCTTCCAAACAAAAAAAAAATGCTCCCAAGATTTTACATATTTGGAAGACCAAGTAGCTGCTGTTTATATTTGTATGTTGCTTTTGGCTCCTGAGTTAGATATTTTGCAACTGTGCTGTAGAAGAAACACTTTTGGTGGCTAAGAAGAAAGGGAGAGTCCAAACCATAAGTATATTTTAGGCAGTTTTAGTTATTTGATCCTCCTCTATTTGAAGCGGCTTATCCCCCAAGTGCTCCATGCAAAGCTCAGGGCTGGCAGAGCTCTTCCATGCAGGAGCCTGAGGCAACGGCTGAGCCAGGTTCCTCAGCCTCCCCTGCAGGGACAGCACAGCAGCTCGGGGCATGGCATGCTATGCTGGGCGTTAGTGTGGTTAGCTTGAGTTCAAGACTACTACAGATCCTGGAGTTGTCCCAGACTATGAGATTTTAAATTGCCTGTTTGTCTCCTCACACACAGAGTTTGAGCTCTTGCCTGTTCCTAGCAGAAAGAAATTTGCAGAACTGGGGGGAGATTGACACAGTGACCTGGTTGTGGTGTCTATACTGGCCATGGGGAAAGTTCCTGCTTGTCTTGTTGCTACAGTAGCTAATTTGTGTTAAAAAACCCTCCAGATTTCTTTCCCCCATAGATAGGATCTTAAGAAATGACCCCTAATTGTTACAATCCATTGTGCACAGCCTTTTCTGGAAAGCTCAATATCATTAAGTAAAGGAAGTTTTGAAATCTTAGCACTTTTTAAATCATAGGGACGTACAAGTCTTAATACACCCACTGCATTGGCAAGTTGGTTCCTTATTTTTCAAATGCAAATATAGGCCTTTGCCTGTGTTGAATATGCCCTTTATTGTATTGAAGCATAGAAAATACACAGTGTAGCTCAGTCACTTCTGTAGACCTGCCATGCTTGCAAGAATGGAATGTGTTTAGTCAGCCTTGCAGATTGAATAATCATAGATACAAGTGTGGTATTCAGTGTTCATTCAGAAAGCTATAGAATATGCAAACAAAATGTTTAGTTAGAGGAGAGTTGAGTGAATTGCAGCTGTGGCAGGAGATGGTAATTGTTTTTAACTGGAAGCCACGTTCATTGCCTTTAATTTTTCACTTGGTTAATAACAGAAATATAAATCAGGTACCACAGTAGATCACTGGAGTGAAGCAGTGTGGTGTGGATCTGCTGAGAGTGAGACGTGGGCTCTGGCTATTGGCCTCCTGGCTGACTCTTCATTCTTCTGTACTACCATATGAGAGTAGGGAGACTTAGCACTAAATGGGCTCTAAAAGTGCTCAGTACTGCAAAAGTGCTGTGGAGAAGCTAAACTGTGTTCTTGCTGCAAACATTCAGGCTGTTTCTTGGAGCTACAGAAATCTTAATTCCTAACTACTTGCAATTTGTGCTGCTTCCCCAAATTTCGTTTCTATTCCAGGATTTTGAAAAAGGTGTGTAATGACCAAAACTTAAAATAAATTAATTGCAAAATAAATAATGCAAGATTTAATGCAATTTCTCAGTGGTCGTAAAGAAGTTGAAATTTTCTATCAGACAACTTTGTGCTCACATTGTACCATTTTCTTTCAGTTTTCCCCTGTAGGATTATGCTGTTACAGACGTATTATATCCTACGTACTGTTTTCTGAAATGAAATTTTAATCATTTATAAAAAATGAAACATATCTTGCATAGTGCCTTATATATATATATATTTATTTCAACATTTCAGATATGAAAAGATCTAGACAATAAATAGTTTGCTTACATGGTTACATTTTACTTGCATGTTGGAAAAAAGCTTTGAAGACAATGCGATTGCATTTATATTGCCAATTTGAGGAGCAGCTTGACTTTATTTCCTTCCGTTCTCAAAGAAAAATATGCCTCTGCTCATATAACACTCCTCCTAGAAATCCTTGTAGTAAGATTTGCCATGCAATAGGAGTTTCCATATTTCTAATAAGCATGCTGTAGTATAAGGGTCAGGGACTAACCAGTGAATGAAAGTCAAAACTCAAAATGAGGTGCCTTTCCTGTTTAGTGCTGGGCAGTGATAGATACTGATAATGTTTGATTAATGAGCAGCAGCCTTGCAGTGAGTGAAAACATCTGTAAGAAATGATTTATTATTTCAAAGGTATTGGAAGCTTACCGTATCTTGTAGATTTAACTATGTGTGCCTGAATAAAATAAATGAGATGCAACATGTGAAAAATGAAAACACATTAGTTGTAAAGGATGTGTCACAAGGAGGGTATTTTTGTTCAAGTACAGTTTGTCATGGGGATTTTTAATGTTGCTCTGAATACAAATCATTTAACCGGTTCATAAAATCAACCTAGTTGGAATTCTTGCATCTATCATTGAGACAGAAATGAGGGTAAAACTTAATATGCTGGAACGTCCCTTAAATGTTTGCAGTTGGCATCTTATACAGCTGTTTGAACTGCACATATGAACAGAAAGGATTCTCTCTTAGAAAGAAAATAAAAGTGAAAAAAATGATGCATGTAAATTTAACATTGAAATCAGGAAAATGAGCTCATTTGTAGTGTCATTAAAAGGTAGTGTCATTAAAGTTTTTTAAATTTGCTGTGAATGCGTTTGTATGAACAAAGGTCTAATTCTCTTCTCCCTACGTAAGCTGCAGGTTAGGAAATGAACAGTGACTTGGAGATGAAGGTTTTACTTTTGTGCACTTCTAGCATATTCTTGCAGTTGCTGGGTGGTCTTCTAGACTGCCCTTGGTTTATAAAATGACCTTATTCTCTCTGTGGTACGTGTCTGTGTGTGTTGATCTGATGTCAGGGCCCTTGGTTCTGTTCAGAGCTACCATGGAGTTTGATTCATGCAGAGCTAATGATGGTACAGACTCACCTCTATGTAACTGCAATGTTTGTTCAGACAAGTTGGAGTGCCCTGACTCCTGTCTTAGAGAAAACTGCCTTTCATCTAGTTTTGGAAATAGGTAAGGTGGGACAGGAAAAGATACAACCTGCTTTCCCATTTTCTCATCTTACGCCAGCTCAGTGACTGTGGAGCTCTTCTCTGCAATGGGGGATATTTGAAAATTCTGGTCTGTGCTGTTCCATACACTTATTATTTGTATATACCTTATCCACTTGCTTACTTTTCTGTTCTAATCCAGTAGACACCTAAATATTTTCTCTCTTGGGATTTGGCACTGAGTAATTATATGAAAATAAATGTTTTTCTGTCACGTAAAGAAAGTATAACCTGGTACAGCACAAAATAAGGTGTGCCTGTTTTTAGTAAAATTGAATGATGTACTGCTGTGTCCCTTGAACCTATTTTCACACTCTGGTCTGTGGAACTTAGTGCTGAAGGGCTGCAGCAGAGGAGTCACGTTGTATTTAGTTACTTAGGGCCATCATTGTTTATTGAAAGTTTTGTTTAAAATCCTATAAGATTCTATTCATAGCATTTGCTTTTGTCACAGACAGACTTTTCTGCTCTGTTCTTCATCTTATTTTGCTCTTACAGTCTCTTATAGTAGGAGTTAGAGAGTAGAAAAAGGCCTCTTTAGCTTCAATTCTCTTTTCATAGTATCTCTGAAATAAGGGACAATTAATCTTGTCCTTGGACCATGCCTTCAGCTAGGTCTTTAGGGTTCTTGAGTAATGTCACAGCCTTGAGTTAGAAGTGTCTCTTGTTCATCCTCTCACCAGACCCTAGAAGTTATTTTTTTAAGATGTACTGGACACTTAAAGTAATTATGAAAGTGGAGTGCATCTGGTTTTCATAAAATAGAGCTCCAGCAGTGATAGGAACCCTTCTCTTTCATGTCGAAGTCACAAACTGACTACATTAAAGGAGTGGCCTTTCAGCCTCCAAGCTGAGTGGAATTAGAGCAGCTTGCCAAGCATGAGGTAGTAGCTCTGCAGCAGGTATTGGCCCAGAGAGCATATGGAGGAACAGCTGGGCACTAAGTCCTCTGAGCTCTCACAGGATCCTGACCCATGTTTGTTTATATGGAGAGGGAGGGAAAAAACCCAACCCAAACAAACCTAAAGAAGTAGATAACCAGAATTTACACTAGTGCTACATGAATGTTGCAATTATTTAGTCTAGCAACCAAATTGAAACTTCAGAAGCAAAAGCTGTGAGAAGCATTGTAAATCTGATAGTTCCTGCACTGAAGAATCTGGATCTAAATTCCTTGGTCAGGCACCTAAGTCTCTAAGCTATCAGATATGGAAGAGGCCAGACTTGCTGCAAGACCATTTGCAGGCGGCTTTTGTAAAAATGTTATGTAGAAAGCCAAGCACATTTTTTCCCCTTCCCTTGCTGTGCACCAAGTACACAAGAAAATGATAGAACGCCTTTAATGGATACATCTTTTAATGCCCCTTGTCATTGTTGTTGTGTTTAGTGATTACTTTCAGCTTCTGAATTAAGCTGACTGATAGTGTTGTGGAAGACCTCTAAAATGCCACTGAATTAAGGTTAGGGTTAAGGACAGAACTGTTTACTGTTGTGGTCCTACGAGAACATACTTGGTTTTGTCAAGGGTCTAGTGAGATTTGCACATACAACATGGTTTTTTTTCTTGCATACTTTTTTTAGTAAAAAAAAAAGTTACAGTGTAACAAAGTTTAACTTTTAAGAATATAAATTCTGATCTTGTTTCCTCTGAAGTTAATACTAAAGCAGTTGATGGAAGCCATGTGTTTTGCATTTAATGTTTGGATTCAATGAAATCTGTGTAAGTTTTTTAAGCTATATTATTACATACTTTTAACAAGTTTGGTTCCTGGGCCTTTGTATAGATGCAGAAATAGAAAGAGTAAAAGCAAAACCTTATCATGGCTTTTCCTGAGCAGGAACCACGCAAAATATTCTCTTGTTGCTCTCAGGAGTGCCAGGACTGTGCAGCTACTACTGCTTTTTGACATCTCGCCTTTTCTAAGCACAAAATGCAACTATTTGAGTGTCACTATTTTGTAGCAGAGACCTTGCCTTAAAGGTATGAGAGAACTAAAAAGCTGTAGAATCCTGGACTGCACCAGGAATAGCATAGCCAACAGGACTGCAGAAGTCTTTGTCCCACTGTACTTGGCACTGGTGAGACTGCACCTTGAGTACTGTGTCCAGTTTTGGGCGCCACAGTATAAGAAAAACATTGAGGTGCTGGAGAGGGTCCAAAGAAGGGCTACAAAGCTGGTGAAGGGTCTTGAGAATGAGTCTTATGAGAAGCAGCTGAGGGTTGTTTAGTCTGAGGAAAAGGAGGCTGAGAGGAGACCTTATCACTCTCTACAACTCCTGAAAGGAGGTTGTAGAGAGGTGGGTGTGGGTCTCTTCTCACAAGTTACAACTGATAGGACAAGAGGAAATGGTGTCAAGGGGAGGTTTAGGTTAGACATTAGGAAAAACTCCTACACTGAAAGGGTTCTGAAATGTCTCAAAACAATCCCGACACTGCCTTAGTTTTGAGACATCTTCACCATACACATCACGTAACTTTTTATGAGCTTGCACAGTGTTTTTACCCTTTCAGAGGTAACACAGCAAAACATGAAGAAAATGTTCCTTTTGATTTTTTCCTTTTTGAAATTGCCATCAGATTAATCATTGTTAATTAAATTATGCACTTTCTTTTTCTAAAACAAGCTTGAATTGTCAGCTGTCAAGTTACACTATGAATTTGCAGTTTAAAATTAATTTTGTTACATCTCAAGATACGTATGTCCATCTATTAAAAAAACCCCAGCATTACTTTTTGGCCAACCCAGTATGTGTTCCTCAGTGAACAAGTGGTAGAAGGCACCCAGCATTGTTATGGCCAAGCAGAATGCACTTGGAAAACACATCTTACGGCATCCCTTCTCAAGGACAACACTGTGTAAGTGGCAATGAATGACTAATTATGAGTATCCTTACTTAAGTCAGAAGTTATTCCCAATGCAAGTAGTATTCACAGCTGTTGAAATATATTTTGCATTCATCTTAATGGCCGTATTGCATTCCAGAAGTATGCAGAAGTCCCATATTCAAGCCAATGTTATTTGGAGAAGACATTGATCTGGGGTCCTTCAGCTGTCATCATTGTTTTCTGACACAGTAAAACTTGGATAAGAAGCCACAATATGCAAGAATTATGAACTGGTGCTTCAAGATAAAGTTCATTATGTCATGGTGTGCTTTTAAAATCCTATGCTATTTTTTCTCATGTTCTTCAGCTGGGATGGAAGTGTATCTATAACAGTATGACTAATTATCTTTACGTGCATTTATCACTAAATAAACTTCACACAAGACAGCAAGATTGTTTACTTAAGCAGTATGATACTGGGAATGGAAGATAGCTCTAGAACATAGGATTACATTGCCAGAATGGCACTATTTATTAAGCTATGATAACGCTAATGTTCCTCTTTGATGTATAGCATGTGCGACTTCAGCTGAACTTGTAGAGAGCCTTAAGGATGTTTCATTGAACATTTAGTATGGCAGCAAGCCAGAATACATTTAGCCTAAACCCAGATGACAGGTTGGTAATGAGGTAGTGATTGATGACCACTGCTTCCGTATGAAAACCTGCTTGATATGCTGGGGGGGAAATGCATTGCTAGCTCTTTTCATTTCGCTCCCTCTGTATTAGTTATTCTTACTGTAGAGGAGTAGCATTGGCTGATGGTTATTCAGTCCTGGTTTCATTTTTAGATGAGAATCGAGTACTCAGCCAAGATTTTAGAAGCACAGCCCTATGGCTACATTTATGTGTAATTTAAATCCTAATTTCAATGGAATTTTATTATAAAAAATAACTGCAATTATATCACCTATAAACCACCCTATAATATTCTTATTACCTGCCTCTGTAATTTTCAAGTCCTATGATTCACCTCCTTTGCCATCTAAATGGCATTGGTTACCCTTCTGATATAAAAAGAAAAAACTTGGCCAAAGGTTGTAAAACATAGCTTAGGCAAACAAGCCTGAATAAAAGGTTGCTGTTTATTTTGCCTAGTCCTCTTGAATGCTTCATTGTAAGGACAGGTTGCACTGCTTATTCAGATGATGGACAAAGTGTTGTTCTGTGCACCAGGAAGGATATTTAAACCCTGTCCTTCAGCCAGATTCCAGCCCGATGTCTGAATTAGCAGTAAGAAGAGTTAGGAGAAGGTAGCAGAGGACTGTAGGGGTTATATCCATAGCTGCACACATTCAGACAGAGTGTATATTAGATGTCCCTAAAGCTGCAGGATAACTAATGGGATCACATTAAGACCTGGTTAGGAATCACCTAGGGATGCAGCAAAGGGCACTAGGGCAGCATAAATATCCAATGTCGAAAGAGGCTCATTATTAGTGTTTTCCCAGGCAGAAGTGTCTCTTAGTTAGGAATGGGTGAGGAAGCTTGTCACCCTAACCAGAGTAACACTGCACTCCCTCGCAGTGAATACATGAGCAAGACAAATTGGGATCAGAGGTAGAATCAACAGCCAGAATAAGGAGGTGATGAAGCAGGGCCGGGGCAGTTTCCATTCCCCTCCTGCAGCTCCTGGGGATTTAAGGGAAGTTCTCATGCCCTGTGGGGGTGGAGTGGCTGGCTTTCTTGCAAGGAAGCAGTGTGATATCAAAAAGGCAGATGTGTGACGCGTTTGAGAACATGTGTTGGACCCAAATGAGAGAGCCTCTTATTGCTGGGGTTTGCTGATGGGCCTTCGTGGCAGGACAGGTTTTGACCTGAGGTGTTTTGACAAGGTGCACGTCTCTGAGACTCATTGAGGCCTGTCTGACACTGCTTGGCAGTCAGGAAACAACAACCTGTGATGATTATTGTTTGTTTGGGCTAGTAATGATCACTTTGGTCAAATCCAGGAGTGCTTCTGGTGTGACCCCAAGGGACAGAGGAGTGGCCAAGGCAGGAAACCACTGAACTTCCACAGATGTATGAACTGGAGGTGACTCTGTTTACAAGTGATGTTTGGTACCACAGTTCATCAGGAAATGGATGCACCTTTTCTTGTTGGGTTGAGGCTGGGGAGAACATTTTAATCTGCTTGAGAACCTGCCCAGGAGTGTACACTGTAAGAGCTAAGGTAATCATTAATGGCTCCTGGTGGCAGAGAGGGTCTTTCTGGAGTGACAATAATCTTTGGAGGAGACCTAAAGGCACCGGATAGTCAGTCCCATTGTCAGGTGCAGGGGGAGGAGACAGCCACAGTTCAGATCTGGATTCAGATATGCAGTGCTGAAGTTTAACTCTGTATGTACAAACCAAAAATGATTAGGACAGGGATCATGATCTGGTCTATCCAGGTCATTTAACTCTCACAGAAGCAAAATGAACATTCTTAGTAAACCACACCCCTTTGATGTTTTCTTTCTTCATGTGGCTTTCACCTTTCATGTCACTTGCAACCTTTTTTCACACCTGTTTATTGACCATTAAGTTCCTTGGGGAACACTGGTCTCCTTTTTGTTTGAAAGGTGCCCACATCACACATGTTCAATACCAAAAGAATGCTTTAGAAATTACTATCTTTTAACTTAGATATGCCATTTGTTTGATGGGAACTTACATTCCATAAATTCCTGTGTATGGCTGTAGCATCCCCAGGGCAGATGTTCTGTCCTTAGAGCTGCAGAATTTGTCAACTCATGTTTGATTTAAACATTGCTTTCTTATGAATATTTTGATTGAATTTGTCAATGTTCATACTTATAAACTGTCTCTAATTGAGATGACCACATTTTGTTGCTCACTGACCAGTGACAGAATGGAGCAGGTCCATTGATTTTTGCTCTATTCCTGGAAAGACCTTAATTTTAACAAGTAGTGGCAAGTGAGGACATAGTCTTTGGGTGGAGATTAATGGCCATATGGTGTTGTTGCTTATACACCAGAGAGATTAGTTATTTACTGTAAAATCTGACTCAAAATTCTATACTCAAAGCAGAGACTCCTACTTGGTTTGTTTCCATAACAACATACAAAACAACATCAATCACTTTATAGTAGATCTCCACACTCCATAATTAGGGATGCTGTTTTAAGAAGTGTGGGAGGAGTTGTGTAAAATGTTTTTATGTTAAAAACAATGTTAGGCCTTGTTTGCACAAAAGCTTATGCACAGACTTCACTTGACACAATGTAAGTAATTCCACTGGCTTTTATGGCTATGTCTACACAGCTCTGAGGCAGTGTCTGGAGTAACTACACATGCCACGCTCTGTGTCCTGAATGACTGATATATGAACAAGGTTTGCTTGAGGGGGAGCTTGCCTTCTGTATAGGGAGCAAACTTGGTCTTAATTTAGGGTTTACCTCAACAGGCAGTGTCAACAGACCTCTTTAACTTGCAGTGCATGGACTACTGTTTGCAGTACAGCAATCTATGATGATGTTATAGAAATGTGACAGCAAGAGAAAACTGCCCAAAGCACTTGCTTTATGCAAAATAAATAAATAAATTAGCTATCTTCTTTAATGTAGAATTTTAAGCCAATGGGACATCTGCCAAGAGTATATCTAATATTTTTAACTTATATCCGGTATGTTCATGCCATCTCCGCACTTCCTACAGTACAGCAGTCAATGACAGATACTGCTGTATACAGCTATTACAACATCATAACTTCTGCAGTGAGCCAGTTCCATGGCCCCATTAATCCCCTGTAGTGATCTACAGTTTGAAAAAGTGTAGATCATCAAAATCATCAAATGTGAGGTACTACTTCACCACTAGACTTACTACTTGGCTAGAAAAAGCTTTTTTGGTTTTTGTATTGCTTGGTTATGTTTGTTGTTTTTTTTTTTTAATACCTATAATCTGTATTTTAAAGTACCAACCTGAAATGCTTTACGTTCTCCTGGCGTTTTGTAAGGCAATGATATATCTAAGTTATAAGAAAACATTTTCTCCAAAGCATCCTGTAGCTGACAAATCCCTGGGCCCCTAGGCAAGTGGTGTTTGAGTCTTGTTACTTTCAGCTGCTCCACAGAAAATGTTGGCTGGGCAGCCTGGAAAGGAAAGGCTGAAGGGGAAAACCTTGCAAAATGTGAGGGGGACTTGGAAAAAAAAATAGTAGATAAGGAGGAAGCAAGCAAGAAAAATATATCGACAAGAAAATGGAACTGAAAAAATTAAGGAAATAGGAAGAAAATATAAATATAATAGAATCCATAAATTGACACAAAAAAAAAGCAAAGTGAAGAAATAAAAGCTGAAAGACTTGAGCAATAGCCATAAAGTTGGCAAAAATATAAAGGATTAAAATAAAGCAAAAAGCTCATATAGCTATGAGCAACCTGCTCATACATTGTCCCTGCTTACTGCACGGGGAGTTAGACCAGATGATCTTTAAAGGTCCCTTCCAACCCAATATATTCTATCACTCTATGATTCTATTTTAACCACATTTTCAATAGTTTCCTTCCTTTGATAACGTGTATGTCAGTTTTTTCTTTTAAGAAAAAGAACAAATGAATGGACTACATGTGTTTTGTTGGATTTGGATCCTTTCTGTTCATTATAAAATATTGTTTGTCACATAAA
Source organism: Mesitornis unicolor (assembly GCF_000695765.1). Classification (NCBI taxonomy): domain Eukaryota; kingdom Metazoa; phylum Chordata; class Aves; order Mesitornithiformes; family Mesitornithidae; genus Mesitornis; species Mesitornis unicolor. Next base: position 57,187 of record NW_010172467.1, read on the forward strand.
CCAAATAAATAAGATCGAAAGTTAAAGAAGTATTTATATAAATACCTCTTCTGAATCCTCAGCTGTAATAAGTTGAAAAATGGGGAAATATGTGTATTTTGAGGGGGTTTACATTGGTTTTAATGACATTAGTGATTCAACTTAAAGAATAAGCATATTGTTATGTCAGCCAATGTATTTTTTTTTTCCAAAACATAATTAAATCACAGCTAAGGTTGCTAGGTGACAGTTAAGAGAAGATGTATAATTAGACGTGTCCAAAAGAAGTGAAATAGTGGAAACCAGTAATCAGGAAGGAGAGTTGCCATTTTCTGTGCTGACACCAAGTGACCATCTCATTCAAACATACAGTTCATTAAATAATCACCTCCTGCTCTGCTTCTGCCGCTGAGCTCTTACTGCTCAGTGTGGAGTTGGTGAAAATAGGGAGACTCTTAATTAGGTGCTAATTTTGATTTGCTCTCTGAATAACCCTTTGACAGTGTATTATTCCTAGGTTTTTAATATAAGCATTCATGTGTTTCCTGAAGATAGATGGTGTAGCTGCCAACCCATATGTGCAAGTCCTACCTGTGTCCACTCTGTACAGGCTACTGGCAAAATAACTGTGATGGGACATGGCCTGTAGATACGATCCATGTCCTTAAAACAAGGAAGGGAAAATAGTTGCAAAAATAAGACCTTTACAATACTTAATAGATTTCTCTAGTCATTGAGGAGCTCCTCCAGTCTCCATGGCCTTTCAAGGACATCGCTCACGTTTTCTCAGCGCCTTGAGTCCTGTGTAGGGCACAGGTGCTTTGGGTGCCACCAGAGCTCCAATTACAAGGAGATAACTGCTAAGACAATGCCTACACTAGCACTGTCATAGGCAGAAAATAGTCTCCATGCTTCCTGGACTGTAAAGATTCTGGTTAGGAAAGATCCACTGTTCCAGCATTTTAAAATCCTATTTTGTGAATGCCCAAGAGCCATCACAAGCTTGCTTCTAATGTATGATCCTCAGCAAATCACTTAAATTCCTTTGCACATCTGTAAAGCGCAGGGATGAATGTTTATCTGTTGTATTTTGAGGTTTGACTGTTTGTGTAGCACCTTGAAAATAGAAGGCACTACAAACAGTAAGTGCTATTTGTTACTATTGGTATCGAAATAACTCATGCAGCCAAGCGTAGAGTATAGCTTGCTGTCTGCCTGATTTGCATTTCTACATGCAATGAAAATGGGAAGGTGTTGCTATAGTATTACTATCTTAATTTTATAAATTTTGTGCGTTTTGCAATACAGCCAGGAATTCTGCAAGCTGCATTTGTTATACATTTAATTACAAGGCTTCAGAAATTTTAAATATCCTGTTTTCTTCCTTTCTTCTGCCATCTCATGGTAGCATCGCCTTTATGACATCTTTCTGATGGCTCCATTTGCTCAGTGCATCGTTCTGTTTATCTCTTCCCAGATTTTTAAGTAATCTTAGTTGGATGTATGAATTACCTTTCATTAATTAATATTTCCCTATTCTGTAAAATTTATGTAATTGGGAATTTTGGTTTCAGCACAATGTTCTAAACTATCTGTGTTATTGACTGAATGAATAAATAAGTAAATAGTCGAGTTCCCCAAGCATCTCCTGTGGTGCCTCAGTAGTAATCTCTTTTTATCTTGCAAAGACTGCATTTAGAAATAGTTTTGTTTCTTACCCATTCAACAGTTCCTTCATTCAAATTTTCTGAAACGTGGCTTAATTCATTGCCTTGTTCCTGAGCTATGAGTCTCTGAAAATGGCTTTTACTTTTCTGTTGAATTGGTGATGGAGATGACCATGAAAAAAGCAGATGCCTGATATATAAATATATATCTGCTCAGCAGACTGCAGGCTCAAGAGATATTATAATCCTAATCCCTCCCTCCAAAAGTTTGAGGGCATGAGCTTTTGGAAAGACCTGTATTTAGAGGTATGGAGCTGTATCTGTGCATATGCTTGGGGATGTGATTGTCTTTGCAGGGCTGTCAGGCTGATAGTTTTCATTGCACATGCTCTACCTTTAACATCTAGATCTGATTTTGCATTTGAATGAATAAGTTGAATGAATACTTGTTTTCTACTTACCTGTGTACTGTAATCAGAAATAAAGTGGTGGTTGCCAGAAGGCAGAAGTCAGAGGTAGGTTCTTATTTTTTTTATTTTCAGAGGATTCCATTTATCCAAATCTCTCTCTTCTCACAAAACTGTTGTTTCTGCTAAGGTTCAAGCAGGCATAGTCTGATTTCGTATGTGAAGGGAAATTAATTTAGCACTAAAAATACTGATGTGAAAGGCTAGGTTTGGTATAACTGATTTGGCAATGCCAAACTTCTGAAAGACAATTTTGTCTATAGGACAGTGGATGTGCAAAGCAAGATTTTTCCACATGCATGGTGGGATTTTTACATGGACTTTAAGGATGCTCCAGCATTGAGCAGTATCAGTTGTAACCCATTAGAAAATGACATCAGAGGTAGAATTACTCTTCTTACGTGTTGCAAACATCCATGACTGTAGGTAGTGATATCTTTTGGAGTGAAGTAGTTTCAAATATTAACTTTCCAGCCGTGTGTGGGAGCTATGTTTTCTAGTTCTCCATCCCTTAGTTTTGTTTCTTTGTAGCATGGGTAGATGAATAAAGTGTCTGATTCCTAACACACTGCCACTGGCTAGGAGAGCTCTCTAATGGATGGAAACATATGGGTGCCTGTAGATGCCTATGAATTTCTCTTATTGTCTGTGAATGTCTGGTACCTATGCCCTAATAGAGAATACTTTTCTTTTACCTAACTGTTTTAGTGGATTTTTCAAATCCCAGATTAAAAAATGAGAAATCTTTCCGTGATTCAGGACTTCGACCAGGAGGTATTTCATAGGATCATAAAATAGTTGGAGAGAATCTTTGGTGATCATCTAGTCTAGCCCCTGAGCTCAAAGCAGGGTCAGCTAGAGCAGGTTGCCTGGGACTGGATCCAACCAGGTTTTGAACATCTTGGAATATATAAGAAGGCTTGCTCTGAAAACCTCCTGGCACTCCTCAGGTTCCTTGCCTCCAAGGCAGTATCTCTGTTAAATAGTGTGTCAGTAACGTACAGACATACAAATTTTTTGGAAGACAAGATATGGACCCTGAAAAGACTTGGGCCCAAACCAGCCAAAGCATTCAGGGTCACAGCCAGGAAAGGGCTGATTTCAAGGATTGTATTCACTTTGGTCCATGGCACCTTTAACTGTGTTAGAGTTGACGTTAGATTTCTGCAGAGAAACTTTTCTGCAAAACTTGATTGTGTTGTGAGTGCTTTCAAAAATGTATTTCACTTTCACTACCCAACTTGCCTAAAAATCCGACTTCTGGGTTGTTCTTCTGGCACTGAAGTAGTCCCAAAAGACTGCCAAGTAAGTTTTGGAACAGATTTCTGTGTTCAAAAGTTTTGTACTAATTGTACAATATAGCACGTTTATTATCTTTTGATCTTCAATATTTTTTTTTCAACTCTAGACAAAGTGTTATCAACAGTTGTATTTTATAATTATATATAATTATTTTAAATGAATTTTTGACCATTGGCAGATGTATTTAAAAAAAAAAAGTCTAGTGCTTTTTTCATTTTGGTTTTACTACTACAGTGTTGCACTGAATAATTGTTTCTCCTCAGTCTCTCTTAATGATTTGCATGGCCAGTATTTCTGCTAAAGAAGTCAGATAGAATGTAGCAATTTTTTAGCACAAAGGAATTGAAGGTAATCTCTGTGCTTTCCTGATTCATTGGCTAGCCAGAGAAGGCCTGGTAGCTAACTGAGGGCTTCCAAACAGTGTCAAAATATTCAGTGGCAAGTTGATGTTGACAAAATTGAAGTTGAATGTATTAATTTTGTTCTAGTGATACGGAAATCAATGCATTTTAATACTGACTTTGGTCTGGGTTTGTTCCAAAGTGCAGTGAAGGGCATAATGCTGTGAACAACTGAACTTTATCTTTAATTGTGCAGCACGCAGCCTTTGTCAGAGAGTGGCCAGCACGTCATGCAGATTGGCCTAACACTGGACAAACAGCACAGAATCACAGAATATTAGGAGTTGGAAGGGACCTGGAAAGATCATCCAGTCCAACCCCTGCCAGAGCAGGATCACAAAGTGCCTGACAGTGTGTAGAGATTACTTTGTATAAAAAAGATGGAATATTTAAAATTAGCTCAGTATGTGCTAGTTGGCATTATAGCATACCCTTGAAGCCCTTGACAGTTTTGAACAAGTTATCTTTTAGCTCAAAGCACAACAGTGAAATAATAAAATACAGTAGACCCCCAAATAGTCTTTATTTCAATGAGGCTGATTTTGGGACCACCCTAGAAATCTATCTTCAAGTCATAGTACACTGCATTTACTAGAACTGCCAAATTCTCCATTTGACCAAAAATTAAATCTGTTTTAAAAAGAAAGAATAGCACAAATTGCATCTTAAATTTATGCTAGTGGCATTGGATTTAGGCACTTGAAAGCAATTTCAAGAGCAGATTTGCATACAACAGAAACCTGTAAGCAAATGGAAAGCGCTGTTTAGGGTTCAGAGAAGAACAAAATGCATACTCCATCCCTGACATAATTTGTCTTGAGGTTTATGAAATAATTTTTCATCAGATTATAATATTTAAAGTAATTAAAGATACAATTTGCTATTTAATAAACAATGTGTTTTGTAACTTCATTAAGGATGCTGCCTTCCTTAATTGTAATGGTCCAAGAGGTTGTCAGTGAACTGTACATTAACTGCAGTGATAATAATGATTTTATATGCTAATAATTTTTAAATGAATAACTCATGTAGTTTTTCAGCCACACAGGGAAAATAATTTACATTCCTAAAGCTTACTTTGGTATTAACCCCTTTACTTGGGAGAGAGGATATCCTTGTATAAAATGTTCACTTCTTTTACATTAGCACTAACGCAAGCATGTAGGACCCACTGGTGTGAAAGGATTAAAAGCTGCAGCATTAGACAAGCATGAACATTTCAGAGAGAAATCCTTGTTAGAGGAACCTGTTGGGACTGTGTAACTTGATTTTCTATTTATTGATCAGATGCTTCTAGTTTTTGTTACCATTTGAAACTCCGCTGGGAGAGAATCTTCCTGTCGTAGTACTGCAAATACAAAAATAAGCACCATGATGACGTTAAGGACTCATGTTCACTTCTTGGTATGTTTGTGTGGATGGAGTAACATCAGTATGGGTCGGATGCTGTGTCAGGGGACACATACACTCTCTTGGGAGTGTTTGCACCACTGGCTACAGGCAATTTTAGACATCTAGTTTTAACTTTCTGAAACAGTCTTCTCTGGACATGGCCATCTCTTCATGGACTGAAAAGAGACATAGGTTCCTGCATCTTTGACACTTTAAGTATCACAAAAATCAGTTGCTTAACAGAAGTATAAACTTCCCATTTTGAATTTTTTGCTTAGTCACCAAAAAATAAGCTTAAGAGAAGGAGAGAGCTTGTGCATGTGCAGATTTCTGCACCCATCAGCCAAGTACCGGACCAGTGATCTTTAGTGGCAATGTTTCACTTCATGTTCTTGGCTGTTGGGTGTTGAGGAGGCGTTTGGAGAACTTCACCATCTCTTTCTTTTTTCTGGATAGTAGCCTTACAGCATCTGAGGTTCAAGTGCAGTAGGTTTCTGACCCAAAGTCCCAAATTTAGTGCCCTGTTAGCAGTGTGTGAAACACCCAAGGGAAACTCAGGCATTCGACAAAGACGGTATAAATAATTAATAAAGACACTCTATCTTTGAATACAATTTCATATGAAATACAACATATAATGATGTTGGGAAAATAATTCAGATATAATTAATGGTTTAAAAAAACCCAAACCTTAGACAATTTAGGACTTTGTGTCGTTGACTCTTACTCAAAATAAGTCAAAGTATGACTTTACTTCATTATTCCCAGTATATGGAAGTATGCAGGGGTAGTTATATAGTTGCTTTAATGTTTCTCAGCTGATCTACTCGTGTAGGTGAATATCACTTTAACATGATATTTGCATAAAATTCCTTGCTACAGCTGTTTTTAAAAGGAGAGGGAGATAAATACGTGCTTAATGATAAGGACATCGATGTGAAGTGGGTAAATGACCTGAGTGAGAAAGCTCATTGACCCTCCAGCGTGTTACAAGAATGTCATATTTGTTGCAGCACACTCTGTACTGACACACAGCAGGTGACAATCTGAGAAGATAAAGCCTCTCACCTGCAATTATAAAACTCTGTGTGCTGCTTCTCTTCATTGATAGTGAATGGTGGAGCATAATTGTGTTGGAAGTGTCTCTTAAGAATGTTGCTCTAAAGAAATGAGTAAGAAAGTCTTCTCAAATGTTTTGATAGATGATTCATGGCATTGGAGCTGCTGTCAAGGAGCCAGTGTAGCCAAGCCTATAAATATGCAGTTATGAGAACATTGGAAACGTGCGTTCTGGTAGTGTGACAGATTCAAATAGCACTTTTTCTACTGGACTGGGTTTCTAAAGTTGCTTTCTTCCTGTTCTAGATTCAGATACCGTTGTCTAATTAGACTAATTGGCTGACAAATTTGCCTTCTTTTAAATAAAATTATTTTGGAGGTAAGAGAACAAATACCATCAGAGATCTGAATTGCTCTTTCTTTCCATAATAATGGTTTCTTTATGAGAGAGCAGAACCAGGCTTTATTATTTCTAGGGAACCTGTGTTTAATTTACTATATACGATGCATTTCCAGAAAGAATGGATATCGGCAGCCTATTTGTAAACCTTTAAACAAAGTAATCATAATGGAAGGACTGACCTCCCCCTTATCTGCAGTGTCAGTAATGGATGCAGCTCTAACAAATAACTGTTACCAGATGGTATTTTAACAAAGCAGGCTTGCTTTAAGTCAGTACCTGTGCATTTTCCTGTGTTTTGTATTGTCTTCTGAAGATCCAAAATACACTGAGTATAATGAGAATGAATGATAGCTTAGATGTGTTCTTTCCTTGAACTGCTGGTTGTATTAAATCTACAGCTCCTGCGCAGACCTACAAATCTATAACATCCGTTTCAGATGAATTCAGAAACAAGGGGCTGCATTCTTCTATTCTTGGTCCAGAGATTAAAATTGATCATGGGAAACACAAGGGAACAGATTGTAGTATCACAGCTCAATGTGGTTAACTGGTATAGTGCACAGCTTCTGTTCTACTTAACTGTGTGCGTACAGGTTACAAATATTATTGATTGCAAGGGCCAGTGAAGGCTGGAGGGAGGTTACGTGGCTTGATGCTATTTGGTAATTTTTAAGGAACAAGAGCTATGAACCCACGTGGCAGCTGGCGTTGGTACAGTTTAAATCTGACAAATGGAGATTTATGTTTGTGAGAGTTGGCAAAGCCCTTCAGGTAGAAATAATAAATGGAAATTTGATAGGTTGTTTTATCATAGGTCAAATAATGTGCTGTAGAAGGGGAAAAAAAGATTTAATTACTACCTTTTCATCAGAATGCACTGATGATAGGTTTTCAGTTGTAGATCTGTGCTGCAGAAAAATGAATGTTTAGAAGTCTCTTTTTCAGACATCATTTTGGAATATATGTAGAGCTGGTTTACCTGAAGTGATTCAAAAATGCACCTTAGGTGGAATGATACGGGAGTAATTACTCAATGAGCTTTATAGCATCTTTTTGCTCTTTCAAGTGGACAAAACCAGTGTATTAATATTCTAAGATTTAAGATAAGACAATATAATATGTTAACAAAGAACTGGGAAACAAGATTTGTTTCCTATATTGAAATTTCCCAGAGAGTGGTAATTATTTAGTAGCATTTAGAACACATTGCTGGTTTATACTGAAGACTGTTACATTTAAGAAAAAAGTAAAAATGCTTTAGGGTTTGGGTGAATCCTTGTTACATTTCAAAAATAGGAATAACCAGAAGGTCCTGTATTTTGCAAGTACTATTTAGCATGTGGGATTTTCTTCCTGGATAAGTGAGATTTTTCCAAGTGTTCAATATAGATACAGTTATATAGGGTGCAAAACTGTAATTGTATTGTTTCACAGTCACTACATTCAAATAGAATGGATGCTATGGAAGTAGCATGCGACAGAGTAACAGTAGCAGGTTTCAGAGAAAGGCTATAGTTAGATGTTTCTGTGATTCTTAGCTGTTCTTTTTCATCAGATTTAGGAACCAGTATTATAAAAATCAGTTTTTATATTTGTAACACTTCGATACCAGCTGTCAGCTACTATATTACTATTATATCAAAAGTATAGGATGGTTTTAGCTAGCACAAATTGATGTTGTCTAACTACGCCTCATTGCAACTTCTCTTCTGTAGAGTGCCCGAGACCTGACCCAAAGCTATTATGCCAGAATATTAATGACTTAATTATTCCTCATATATTTCCACAAGATGAATTTGCTGCCTTTGATAGATTTTCTTTTTTTCAGCTATTTCTTTGCAACAGTTTAGAAGCCTGGCATTTATTGTTCTTTGTGATGCCAACTAAGCATCTGTAGTTTTTCTTTGTGAATGTTTTCCGTTAGATTTGTTCTTCGTTTGTCCATTCCCTGCATATTTACTATAAGTACCTTCTCTTGACCCAGCTTTTTCCAAATTTTTGAAGTAAAGAAATTAATATCAAGATACCTTTTCTGTGCTAACGTTTGATTTTCCCTTTGTAAACTTTCATTGGCTTTGATTATTCCAATATGCCAGCATAACTGCCTATAAACTGGACATATTAGACAGGTAAGTTATAATGAATCTGCTTGAGGAAAGACATTGTTTCTATTGCAAACAGCTATTGTAATATTTACTGCTCTCTTTTCAGGAGTCTGTTGCTCCCAATCTTTCCATCCAGTTTATTTTGCTTTCACTTCTGTGTTTGGATTTTATATGCTATATAAAAATGACTTTATTGTGACATATGGTTTCAGAGATGATAGATTTTTTTGTGTCCTTCAAGTTACTGATAGACAGTCCCCAAGGAGGTGATCTTGCTTTTGTTGCCACTTCACTTCAGCACTGTTTACTGAACAAGAGTAAGTATCGGGGCCAGTTTCTTCTCCTCGAGTGTGGTGCAGCACATCACACTGACAAATAGTATCTGGCTGGTGTCTGGAGGAAACACAGCCCCCCTCTGTCTTTCCTTTGGCACGCTAGGGCTAGGGACATACTTGTAGAAGGAAGAGGGAAAGGAACTGACAACATTAGCATGACAGATCTTTGACTTGAGCATCCCTGCTATGCCAGTTCGAGGATGTTCCTGAATAGTGACAGCTTATGCCGGTGGTGAGAAGTGACCAAATTCCAGTCCAGTCAGGACTAAAAATCCAGTTCAGCTCTACTGTAAGCATACTGGAGCAAGCTCTTTTCCTGGGTTGAATGGTACATTCTTATGTTAGAGATGGATTTGACTGAGCCTACTAAATGCATTTTTGCTAGTGACCTTTTCAGATTTGTTGCCAGTATAATAAATGTTACCAAGATGACATAAGAAAGGTTTGCAGCAATATTCCACTTTATTTTTTACAGCAGATGTTTCTTCAGTTACTCTGTATTACAATTTTCAGAACTCTTATGTTCCACAAATCAAGATTCATAGCAAAATGTTTCAGTGCTTTAAGTCCGGCAATAAACAATACCAGGCAAAACGGAACCAGAGGGAATGTAAGCAGACTTACTGCATTCGTCCTTCTCTATGATGAGGTTTACATCATAATAATCTTCACATTTTAGCAAGTCCTTTCACCAGGGCTACCATCTAACTTCCTAGCATCCTCAATTTGACTAATACTTCAAATATGGCCAAGATTAAGTATCAGTTTCCAACCTGAGAAGAAAGGCTAGAATTACCACCTGTTCCTTCATTTCGGAAGCTGTATAACTTGATCTAACATCGTATCACTTCTTCTTATGTTTTAAAAACACTTAGTGGTACTGAGTGCTTCAGTTCTGAGGTATGCATTTTAAAATAATTCTTTTAGAGGATAAGTGCTCAAGTCAAACTGGGAGTTGAAAATCTTCATGGTGCTTAAGTGAGTACCCAGATACTGAGAATTGCAAAGTCACCATGTAATTTCTTCAGATCTTTGTTTAATCATCTTGAAACATTGATGATTTGCACTGAAATATATCACCTTAGTCATACTTGAGTATTACCCCAGAAATAGTAATATTTGAAGTAATTTGAAATAGTAATATTTGAAGTGTGGGTCCCTTATGTTGACTGATCTGCTTGGTGGACAAGGAAAAGGCTGTGGACGTTGTCTACCTGGACTTTAGTAAGGCCTTTGACACCGTCTCCCACAGCATCCTCCTGGAGAAGCTGGCTGGGCATGGCTTGGACGGGCATACACTTTGCTGGGTTAAAAACTGGCTGGATGGCCGAGCACAGAGAGTTGTGGTGAATGGAGCTAAATCCAGTTGTGACCAGTCACAAGTGGTGTTCCCCAGGGCTCGGTTTTGGGGCCAGTCCTGTTTAACATCTTTATCAATGATCTGGATGAGGGGATTGAGTGCTCCCTCAGCAAGTCTGCAGATGACACTAAGTTGGGAGGGAGTGTTGATCTGGCTGAGGGTAGGAAGGCTCTGCAGAGGGACCTGGATAGGCTGAATCCATGGGCTGAGGCCAATTGTATGAGCTTCAACAAGGCCAAGTGCCGGGTCCTGCAGTTCGGTCACAATAACCCCATGCAGCGCTACAGGCTTGGGGACGAGTGGCTGGAAAGGACCTGGGGTGTTGGTGGACAGCAGGATGACCATGAGCCAGCACTGTGCCCTTGAGCCAAGAAGACCAATGGCATCCTGGGGTGTATGAGAAGAAGGCGTGGTTGTAGGTCGAGAGAGGTTCTCCTGCCCCTCTGCTCTGCCCTGGTGAGACTGCATTTGGAATATTGTGTTCAATTCTGGGCCCCTCAGTTCAAGAAGTACAGGAACTGCTTGAAAGAGTCCAGCACAGGGCCACAAAGATGCTGGAGGGAGTGGAGCATCTCCCTTATGAGGGGCAGCTGAGGGAGCTGGGTCTCTTTAGCTTGGAGCAGAGGAGACTGAGGGGCGACCTCATTCGTGGTTATAAATTTGTAAAGGGCGAGTGTCAGGAGGAAGGAGCCAGGCTCTTCTCAGTGACAGCCAATGACAGGACAAGGGGCAATGGGAGCAAGCTGGAGCATAGGAGGTTCAATCTGAATATGAGGAAAAACTCCTTTACTGTGAGGGTGACAGAGCACTGGACCAGGCTGCCCAGAGAGGTTGTGGAGTCTGCTTCTCTGCAGACGTTCAAAACCGACCTGGACGTGTTCCTTTGCAACCCAGTCTAGGTGATCCTGCTCTGGCAGGGGGGTTGGACTGGATGAGCTTTCGTGGTCCCTTCCAACTCCTAAGATTCTGTGATTGTGTGAATTAAGACTAGAGGTAGGCTGTGGAGGGTAGGCTAAAGCCTTGAGAAAAGATGTACTGATTAAGATATAACCAAATTAGGAGTGGCCTAATTGGGCTGATGGGACTGATGAGTCATAGTTCACCTTTGGACATTTTAGTCAGCATTAGATGTCAATTCAATCTGATCACTAAATGTTGTGAGGACAGACCACAAGGCTGCAGCGTTTTGTAATCCAAGCTCAGACATAGAACACTAAATGTGTGGTCATAATCCTAATTTCCATCACTCACATGGGTTGATGCTAAACTCTTCTTGTGATTCCCATCTGTATTTTCTGATGCCAGGCTCATGTGAAACTTTGGCTACCTCTAAACTGGGACTGGACAACGGGCTTCAAAGAGAAATTGGATTGTAAGAACAAATTTAGTTCTGCCTGACCTACTTCATTCCTGTTATTTCAATACCATTTGCAAGATCCTTGTCTCTGTGTCTAATTTGGCAACAAAGTAAGGTGTGAGACTTATAGACTGCATTACTTTCAGGTTCAGCTACTTATTCAGATGTTTTAAAAGACATTATGGTATGGACATAGAAAGGACTGCAGCAATTGTGTATGGCTTTTGTTGATAGATGTGAAGGGTGTTCTTTCACATATGCTGTACACAGTGCTCATTCTAACTTCAGGGTAAGAAAAGGCTAACCCAAGTGTCTTGTAGTTCTTTTACTTTACTCCCTTCTATTTTTCTATGAACGAAGCCTTTAGCCATCATTAGGGAATAACTCTTACAAACCTTGCAAGTGTACCTATTCCAAAGTAAAGAAATCATTAATAAAAAACAGTAAAAGGGAGCAGTTATATTACAAAATAAATCTACCAGGCTTACAAAGAAAATAAATTTGAAAGAGCCACCTGCTGTGGAGATGAGGCAGTAATCTCAACAGCAGGAAATAAATGGAGAGGGGAAGAAAATACAAAAGCATAGACATTAAAAAAGTAATTAAAACACTTATCTCCATCGACATACATAGCAAACAAAAAAAAATAGCCACCTAGAAAACATACTCTATTGAACCTCACAACAGGAAGTAACAAAGCTGCCACCATAAAAAAACTCCAGCAAAATGAGAGAGATCCTTTAAAAATACAAGCCTCAAAAGTATTTACTAATGTGTTAATCGCTAATGGACTGACCTTGAGAGAAGCTGAGCACCTGCAGAGCATTTGCAACTTTACCGGGCATTTAGTCTTTCAGAAAGAAACCTTTAAAAATGTAGAGTAACTCTTTAGATACCAATGGCTTTCTGTTTCATTTCTGGTGAAAGTCAAAGCACGAATTGTAACGGTGTGTTTAATGTAATCAGCCATGTGACACAGCTTAGGTACTATATCTGGATAATGCATTTCCGTATAGTTTGTGTCTAAATTGTTGTGTAATATTGATCCATGGACAGCAATGTTATCAATATAAGTTATAAATGAATGACTTCTGTATGGGTAGAGCATATGCCACCGCATACAAATAGGTTCTTTCATGTCTAGGGGAAACTGTAAATTTGACAGTTATGAGAATATACTGTTTCAATGTTTTCTTTCAAGAAAGTACTTTAATGTATTTAAAACTTGTGGTCCAATTTATACAATTCATGGATTGTGTGACTAAAATAAAACTGCTTTAAATACATAGATTTTGATCTCCATTTCCACAGACCACAAACTAGACTTGTTGAAGAAGAACAGCACATTCAAAAATATTAAAGGATGCTTATGTGCTTGGAATTTACAATATGTTCTTTCCTCTCTGCCATGCACCTTTGTAGTCACACTCTGACCACACATTACCTGTAGCTGCAAGTCTCTGGGCAAGTGTGAAATGCTATCAGAAGTGTTACATCTGAAATATTTTTATATGGTAACACAAGGAGCAAGTTACAATACTCAGTGCATAAAAGGGCAGGGAGATGGGACAAAACTGGTACTTTTAATTCAAAAGGACACTTTTTTGAAAGGGAAATGGTGGATTTAGAAAATCACCTTTAGAGGGCATTTATCGTAGCTCTGTATCTGCTTTAGCATGTCTTTTAAAGAAAATAAAAATTCCCATGTAAACAAATATTGTTAACAAAACCAACTTATCAGACCATGTCAGTTCTCTAAAATTCCTATCACTCTCTCTCCATCAGCTTTCCATGGCTCCTTTGCCCAGGGCACATGGGTGGGCACAACTTGTTATTCCTATTCCTCATGCTGGCCAGAGGTGAGGTATTGCCGCACCTCGAGTCCTGTGTTCAGTTCTGGGCCCCTCACTACAAGAAGGATGTTGAGATTCTGGAGCGTGTTCAGAGAAGAGCCACAAGGATGGTGAGGGCTCTGGAGAACAAGCCTGATGAGGAGCGGCTGAGGAAACTGGGCTTGTTTAGCCTGGAGAAGAGAAGGCTGAGGGGAGACCTCATCACCACCTACAACTGCCTCAAGGGAGCTTGTAGAGAGGTGGGTGCTGGTCTCTTCTCCCAGGTGATGGGGGATAGAACAAGGGGAAACGGCACCAAGCTGTGCCAAGGGAGGTTCAGGTTAGAGATAAGGAGGAAGTTCTTTACTGAGAGGGTCGTCAGAAGCTGGAACAGGCTGCCCAGGGAGGTGGTGGAGTCACCATCCCTGGATGTATTTAAAAAGCAGGTAGATGAGGTACTTAAGGATACAGTTTAGTGGGTAGACAGGAACGGTTGGACATGATGATCTCAGAGGGCTTTTCCAACCGAGCGATTCTGTGATTCTGTGATTCTGTGATTGCTGGTCCAGAACCTGTGCTGCCTCATTATTGGGCTGTGTTCAAGTTTCTTGTGCTGCTTGGCAGGCCAGGTCTCAGCTTGTCTGGGCTCAGCCTCTCAGGTATTATTTCAGGAGACTTGCATTGCCACCAGAGCAGATAGACAGTTCTTCTGCCCACATCGAGTTCATGCATTTTATTTCTAGTTCTCAGTAGATTCTGACAGTTCAAGGCTTTCTACAAGGATCTAGGATCTCCTGGGCACCCCTTCCTCAGCAGATCCCTATTATGGAGGCTGAGAAGGGCAGAACAAGAGTTGTCTCTGTAAATGTGACTTTTCAAAGTCTTGTATACGTGAGCAGATTGTCATAGATATGGCAAAAGATGCAAAGACCTCTCTACCCTCTGAATTACTATCTAATGCTCCATATTTGTATGTTATGAGAATATTTTAAAAAAAGAAAAGAAGTCCCCTAAATTGGTGAATGGGTGACTTGATGAATGTTGGTTATGGTTTGCTGTTTTTGAAAGGCAGAAAAAGACATGAGCATAGCCAATGAATCAATTTTTCTGTGTTTTCTTTTGAATTCAATTTGGATAAAGTTATAAATGTAATGTCATTTTGAAACAAAGTTGAAAGACTCGTTATAAAAAATGTCAAAATAGAGTGTCTTGGCTTTTTTAAAAAATTGGGTTTAGTATATTCAAGCACAGATTGCATTCACTAGTCTGAATTTCAGTTTTTACCTGAAAGCAAAGGGTTGGTAAAAAACAATTCAGACAGTTCTCGTCTTGAAAACTCTCTTCTGTCAGGATTATAACAGCTAAGAATGCAAAGAGGGAGTGTTGCTTGAAAGATCCTAGCTCTTCATTTGTTTACCTGTTTCAGCTTAAGTTTTTCCAAAATGTGGTATTAGCCCAATTTTAAATGAAGCGAACCAAGCTTTTCAGTGTGAGGAAAACCAGAAAACCTCACAATGCTCTAGTAAGTATTTTTCCCTGCAGGCTACTATATATTTACACTTCAGCTCTATTTTTTTGTTGTCTGAAGATTTGTTTTCAGTCAGCTGCCAGTGAAAAGCAGATTTGACCCTTGCCAAGGACGAGGGCTTATTTTGTATGTCAGTTATCAAGACTGTCTGAGAAGTTCATTTGAAACTGCAAATCTGCCCAAACACGTCAGATTTAAGTAATCCAAACAATGAGTTCAGGTTCAGAAGGCATTCCTAACAGGATTTGATCAAAATAGGAGTGAGATATATGCTGTACATCTACTCCCACTTTAGTTTTCCTTTCCAGACCAGGCTAATAGTTACAGTAATAGCAGCAGTATTTATTTCCTTTTCAAACTTAGCTGATTGATGTGTTGATGTGCCTTGATTTATTTGGTGCAACAACTAAGTGGACTAGGTGCATTGCTCTGCATGCCAATCCCTTACGTTGTGTATGCATCACTGTTGTATATTGCCTTGTATATCTGACAAATTGACTCTAATTGTTTAGTGATTCATGTTTCATCTGGACTTGTGAGAGGATCTCAATTCTGTCTCTTTAAATGGAGATGATGGAATTAACACCACCAGTTAAGAAAACTGACATGCATAAGTATTGTGATAGTAAAGAGCACAAGATCTTGACAGAAAGCTGATGTTTTTTTCTAATACATATATGCATGTATATATTCATATGTATATATATAAAAGATATAAAAATGGGAGGTCTGTGTTTTCCAAAGCCACTGTTACTGTGGAAAGTATATGGTATGTCAGACATGGGAGAGACCCTGCTGAGGTATAGCCCACTGCAGAAGGGGTTGTGCGAATCAAATGAAGGAAAAAAGGCTTTATACTGAGAGAGTGGTGCTTGCTGAGAGATAGCTGCAGCATCTGGAGATGCAAGGCTGGGCCTAGCAAACCTGAGCGTCAGGAACAGAGAAGAATTGCTTTCTATGCTGTACCTGACCCAGATTGGGACTGTCTAGATAAGCTTTTGCAAAGCTGAACTAGATCTGTCATGCAAGCTGTTATTTTCATGATGTTTCTGCTTCCTCTATTCTTAGTAAATGCTGTTTTCCACAGCCCATGAGGCTTCACTGTGTGGTTTGGATATCAGTTGCTTCAGAAGCTTGTTCCCTGGTATCAGCAGGTAAAGGGACTGTGGCTTCAGGAAGTCCAGGGCTTTGGCTGCAGAAGTTGGGGGCAGGCATAGCCCTCTGCTTGCGTACAGATGCACAGAGTCTGTCTGTGGAGTTGTCTTTCTAGGCTGCCTCTTTGCAGCAGATTTGTTCTTCAGTGCAGGTGAAGGAGATCATTGTTATCACTAGATATAGGTTATTTAAAGACAGGAGACCTGGAAGATTGTTTCAGGACAAGAAATTCCAAGTAATAAATGAAAAAATACTTTTCCATGGCTTGCAGGTGGATTTGGAGAGCGGAGAACTGACTACCATTGACTTCAGTCTAAAACTTAGGGAGACCTCATGTTTTTCTAAGCATTTTTCCTCTGGTGGCTCCTGGCTATTTTGTACTAGTATGTGAATTCCCTTTTGCTAAAGGATCTCTCTGATTTATCTTCAGAGTATTTCTCTTGGTTCATTATTTTGACCTAAATTGTGTCTTTCGTAGATGACTGGAGTTTTTTAAATTTTATTTCTTCTCTAAACCCCTTTGCTCGAAATGACATTTTTTCCTCTACAGCTGTTTTTTTTGTCAAATGTTCTCTCTCCTGAGAGGCTGTTGGCTATTTATCAATATTTGATCTGTCTGTAAAGCGTAGTTCTATGGGGTGGATGTTTATTATGAAACGGTGTCTCTCTAAAGTGGATCTTATCAGTTCTTGATCTCTTTCTGTTTGCCTGCCTCTGCCTCTTTCTTAGCTAGCCTAGTGACTTTAAGAAGTACTCAGTCTCTATTCTGACAAAATTAAGTGCAATCATTATAATGGCAGAAGCTAAACAGCAAAAGGAGATACATCAGAATCCAGTATAACTTCCAGCAGATGCTTAGCTTGAAACTGTGCCAGGTGTTTATAGGTATAAGAGAAAAATCCGCTGCGTTTTCTTCAAATGTAAATATTGCAGAGTTGGCTTTTGTGGAGTTTTCAGCAAAATGAAAATAGCAAAATAAATAGCAGAAAATGCCATGAACACTGAGTACCTCTTAGGCTTTTTTTTTCTGACATATCAGCCAGAGTTGACATTATTGAATCTGATGCATTCTTAATCCAACTGCTTCGATTTCAGTGACACTGAACTAGTGATGAACCTGAACCGTGAACATTGCAACAGTCCCTTAATTTACTCTTTCTCAGCCTATGGGAGCTAAATTACTGATGCCATTAGAGATGAAATAATTTTCATTTGGAGATTATAAAAGTGGCAAAAATAAGTGGGAAAAAAATGTGAGGGTTTCTGCTTGGTTGTGAATGGAGATAGATGTTAGGTAGAAAGGAAATTCTCTTTAGTGCAGGCTGTACATCTCACTAATGATGAGTGTCTCCCCCAAAAGCAAACTGAGGCGTCTGAGCTGGTTTACAGATACCTCCATGGAAAAAGTTACTCTGTCCTCTGCCTGTAGGCAGTCACTGAGAGCTTTTTCCAAGATACTCTTCTTGCCATAGATGATTTTGCAATATATACATGGAGGAAAACCTATGCAGTTTTAAAAATAATTCCTTTAATGCATTTTACATATTATACTTTGAATAGCACTAAGTATTTCTGGCAACCTCTTAAGATATCCATTATTCATTCTTCATTAGCTGATATTGCAGTCTAGCCAGGACATACAGTGTTCAAAGGTCTTGAAGTTCAGTACGTGCTAGTATTTCCTAACCTTAATTTTCTCAATATCCAACTACAAATCAGGGATGTTTTGAAAGTCAATTGTTCAGCAACTGAGTTATGATTTTTTTTTTATAAATAGAGGTCAAGAAGGTGCTTGATAACATGACAATTTTCAGATGCAAAAATTTCAGGATTTTTTAATTTGTTTTTTTGTCTTGTGAGCCTTTTGAATTCCCTGAGAGGATGTTTTCATTTTCTTCACTGAAACTGATAAAACTAAAAATACAGTGGTTTTTTCTTGTATTATAGTAACTTCATTCAGGGATCTAAAGGTTTGAGAAACTTCCCTTGTGTCAGATGACTCATGAAAAAAAATCTTTTCTTCTGTCCGAGACCTGATCCTATGCTGAAATGAGACAGATTTTTGCTGCTTCCATAATATAAAAAGTCCCTAAACCTTCCCTACTTGGAACAGTGCTCCTCAAAGCGCAATCCTGCTTTGTTGTTGAAACTAGCATGGTGTTATTGGGGTTTTGCAGACCAGTATGTCTCAAAGAGAAGAAAGATTCATCTGCTGCCATCCATGCCTGAGAATGGAGGGAACACAGATTGCTTTGCATGCTCCAATTCTGCCTTGTTTGCGCTGAGGACTCCTCAGTTCTGCTGTGTTTCCTTAGAACAATCATTGACATTTACTCCATTTCAGTGTGTAATTATTAATTAGCATACTTTGATAATATTATGGGGTTTTTAGATGTAAACATGAAAGTCAAGGTCCCGTTGAAAATACTCTGGTAGATCATTGCATTAAAACCTTTTCATTGCATGAAAAAGATGTTTTAACTTCTACGTCAGCTAGGCTGGTTTTTTGTGCTGTCCAAATGTTCACACTGCAAGGAGAAGATATTTAATAATGGGAAGATGCTTTTTGCTGCTTTCTTTTAATTGAGAGGTATTTGTTGCTATTATTGGTTGTGAAGTGTATCCCTGTCTGTATCCTACGACTTTTGTGTGCTATTAATAACGATAAATAAATGTCAGCCAATAAGGACTTGGGGGTTTTGAGAAAACAATCAAGAATGGCAAAAAAAAGATGGCATACAAATACTCGTAGATAAGACAGATCTACAGCATTGCCATTTGTCCTCCTCTCCTCATCGGTTAAGCTGTTTATTATTCCCTCATTTGTATTATCCACAGACTAGCTGTATTGAAAAATGCCTCCAAACAAAGTGAGCAAAATCACTTCACAGCAGTAAGAGTTACATCTGTATGCCAGTGAAACAATACAAGAAAAGCTTACAAGAGTTTTCCCCAGTAGCTTCTGTGCATTTGCACCCTGTATATCCTGTTCTCTCTAACCTTTTCCTCTGCATTTCTTTTGGTATGAATTATATGAGTACACAGGTTATCCAAAACCCTTGTTTTCAAGTGCCAGTGCTATTACAAGATCACCAGTTATGTAAGCTACAGCCTACAAACAAAAACTGCAGTCATTTGTGATGTTCCTTTAGTCACATCTGAGGGTCTGTAGAAGTGCTTGTATTGAGGATGTTTTTGAGAATGCGTGTGTAATGTGAAATGTAGACTGGTCTTTGACATTTTCCTTTGTAGTTCTGATATGTCTTAAAATATCTGTTTTAGGTTTGCCAGAACCAAACAGAGAGAAAATATTCCAAGGACTAAGAATGGACCAAGGATTCTACACATCTAAAGACTTCCTGCCTTTGGTGGCAATGGCAAGTAAACCAGGTGCATGACATTATGTTCTTGTAATCATATTCAGCAAGGCATTAGCAGTTATTGATGTATCAAAATGGACAGCTGGTTATGCAGCGGCACATCCGATCGTGAAGCTTCTCCCAGTGAATGGGTCTGGGGCAGGGTTTTCTCTTGGTGAGTTGCATCCTCAGGAGTGTGGTCAGGAAAGTCAAAGTCAAGATGGTAAATCAAATAGTCACACGTAAGAATCTAAGGATGTGATAAAGCATTACACCTAATAAGTTATATTTGTTATTTTGAATTATATATGAAAGATGTCGTAAGCTTCTCATTTGTATAAATTACCTTGACAGTATATATAAGATGGACTTGGAAAAATTTTATATTAAAGAAGGTGTTGCCAACCCATATAAGCAGTGGCTTTGTATATTGTTGGTACATTATTTTACTTGATCCCAAGTCATGTGCTGCATATTTTACTGACACATTTAAGGGAGCACTAGTTCCTTACCCAAAGGACTCACAGTCTAAGACTCAAGACAGGAGCAGTATGCCGGGGGTTAATAAGACAGCACTCAGTTCATGGGCACCAAATGCAGTCTTGGTTTGTGCTTTTATGTCTTTGTTTTGTGTACAGAGATGGCTGCATTAGCTCCCCAAGGATTATAGCAGCTTTCAGTGGCCCTGAATGTGAAGTCATCAGCCTCAGATGGATGTATGAGATGGGGGCTCGTGATTTCTGCACCACATTCCCTCCTGGTCTAGAGTCCCCTGTGTGTCGATAAAAAAGAAATTCCATGTACAGTTTTCTGGGCACATACTTAGTGCAGTGTGTGGTCTTGTATTCACAACCACATATTTAACCACACACATGCCTTTTTATTGACAAACTGATTTTCTTCTGAGCATTCAGAAATTTCTTTTAGGATCATATAGGGTTGCCTGCTAATTTAGTAGACTTTCTAGGAACAATGTGTTGAAGAATGTGTCTTCTGTGGCAAATTATTCTGCATATAGAAGTAAAGTTTATTACCCATTTTTATGCAAAATATTTAGGAAGGGAAATTCTGCATCCCATCTGTCCCATCGCTGCTGTTTTGATTAAATGCTTATTTGTGTGTTTCTTAAGCTCAAAGTGAGCTCAAATGGATTGGGAGAAAAGGGTTGTCTGGTTGTTTGGTTGTTTGTCTGGGTTTTTTAAGAAATAGATGTTTAAAAATGAACCAGATTGAGAATCTGCACTGCAAAACATTAGTAATAATAAAGGAAATTAATTAAGAAAGGAAATTATTAATAAAGGAAAAATAAATCTTGCAAAACAGTTCCCTCTTGTAATAATTTGACTAAAAACACTTGTGAATGTTAAGTTGCCCTCCTGCATGAGGATCTCTGTATTATGATCCACATCTTTTAAAATGTTGCAAAGTAGCACTCTTGATTTACCAGGATATATAATGATATTTTTTTTTATATTAAGTCTACAATGAAAAAGTATGAACTTTGAAGAACTAACCTTTTCTGACTGACAGTAATAGATAGCTCTTTCATGTTGTCTGTTAATTAACATGGTCTCTTTTACCTAGCTTTCCTAGCGTCTGTCTGTAGCTCTAGCCACCTCTTGCTCTCTAAAGCATGGAATTTTAAAATAAAATATACATGTCCTATATCCTGCTCTGTCATCTTTTTTTACTATGACAGTTTTCTAAATCATAGACTTAATCACTGTAAAATACATACTCTGCCTGCTTATTAAGTTCTGAATACCACTTGTTAATATACTTTCCTCCAAAAGGGGTTCCCTTTGCTAATACGTAAACGTGAATTTACCTTGGGAGTGGCCTTGTTACCCAGAGCGAAGTGGACTGATCTGTTCTAGAGTAGTCCCGTAATGACACTCTGAACTGCCATTCCCCTGCTGCACCTGTGCTTTTACCACTGCTCAGCGTACAATTTTTGCGAAGGATTAAGTTCGTTAAAAATAAATGACGAAAGTTTAGAGAGCATTTTAGAATAAGAAGTAAATAGTCAACACAATGCCATATATATAGGGGCAAAAACAATAGCATTTGCTAAATGGATAGCATTTTACAACTGGAGGGAGAATATGTTTATTAGGATGCTTCTCACTCTGTGTAAATTAAAAGCATTGCTTTTTGCTTGTTTTTCTTTATTATTGCTTGTGCAAATCTGCTGCTACTATATCAGGATACTTGAGCTACAGTTAATGATTAAATGGCCAGCTTAGCACCTCCTGACTGAAATTTTATCATGGGCTCATTGAGAATATAGCTTTATAATGTTGATGGCATTATTTTTGTTAAGTTACTATAATTTGCCTAATCAGTTAGTTGTATATAAACTTGTGGTAAAGTGCAGTCTCATACAAGGAACACGTACAGTTCCGTTTTACTTATTTCTTGTATAAGCAAATCATCAAATAAAAGCCATAGATGAGGAACACATAATGTCATTCTCTCCGTGTAACTTTTTGCAAATCATCTGTAGAAAGCCACTGTAGATTAAATGTTTTCTCCCAGTGGAAGATTAGGAACGACTGAAATCACAATATTCTTTCTGCCTTGTGTTCAGCTACGTTAGAGAACAACCTCCTAGAACCATGCTATAGCCAGAACAGTGTCAGTGCCTTGTAGAAAACTGACTGGGGAGACTAACTTTGAGAAACTATACACAAAACTATCAACAACTGGTCGTGTTTTGAAAGGTGGTGGGTTTTTTCTAACTGGGAGTGTAATGAATCTGATGAGATAAACTTACTTTTTGAATGAAAAAAATTCACAGTGCTAATTTCAACCTGACAGGACCCACAATCCTACCAATACGTTGTCATTTGAATTCTTTCCAGATAGAAAGGTGCAGCTGCTTAGAGTACTGACTATGAAATTATGTATATGAGCATATCTTAAAAACAGGAATAAAACTGTCTTTCAGCGAAGCAGAATAATTTGATAGAGACACTCCATGCTTGGAAACTGTAAGATGCAATTTTACACTGCTTTGAGTACAAGTACCTTTTGAGCTGTCAAGCAGAAATGGTTTCTCTACTTGAAAATGGGGTTTTCCTTTCATCTTCCAGGGATGTGTGCCTGTCACTCTCCGTTGCCATCAGTACATGGAACTGTGATTGTACTTGGGGCAGGAGACACTGCTTTTGACTGCGCAACATCTGCTTTACGCTGCGGAGCTCGTCGCGTGTTTGTGGTCTTCAGGAAGGGGTTCACTAATATCAGGGCTGTCCCAGAAGAGGTAAAGCTGAATAACGGCATTTATGAGAAGCAATATTGCTTGTTATTTCTGCAGAGCCTGAAAGTGTGCTATAGGTACTTAAAAGACATCTACTAAAGGTTTTCTTTATAAAAATGCTTTTAAAAAGTATAGATGTTTATTAAAGATCTGAGGCTCATTTTATATAGTCTCTGTATAAATCATTTGCTTCCCTCTGTTGTACCTGTTTCCTGTAAAGTCAGAGAGATGCATTTGCATACAAGGGGTAGAATTTCTTATAAATTAGAAAACACAGTAGAATTTTTACCCTTGGAAGCAGCCCAGAGTTCAAACAGCCATTTGAGTATTGCAGGTGAATTCAGGTCATGGTTAGATCCTAGAATGATACCTTTTGGTTGCTGTCTGATGAACCTGGATGATTCATTAGTGATCTGGACATTGCCTTGGGAGCCTGTGAAATGCTGTTAGAAAATTACTTACAGTGATTTTGGTTTTGAATCACTGCCAGCGGCAATAGAGCAATGCCATTCGTCACAGAGTTCAGCATTCAATTTGATTTTCAGTTTGGCTTTGCACTTTGGCATTTGTCAGGACATCTGCACATTTTGAAACCGACTCTGCTTCCTCAGTGTATCTGTGCTGCAGGAGGGCTTTTTCAGGTTAGATTTTCTTATTCTGGTGGTCTTTTTCCATTATCATTTATTTGGTACACACTTTACACTTTTGCATACTTGAGGAGATCAGGACACCTGATACATCTTTATAATGAGATTTATGGTAGTTTGGTCATCTGTTTCAAGAAGGTTGGCATCTTAGAGATCTCATAGAAGGAGAATGGAGGCAAAAAAATGTAGTATAGTGTCTCTTGATGCATAATTTGCTTCTGGTTTTGTTGCATTTAATTCAAGAGTTCTAGACACAATGAGATTACTGAAGCCATTGCACAGACACACTCATATGCTATTGAGGTTCTTACTATCAAGAATCAGCTGTCACTCTGAGCTAAAATCTTTGTGAGCAGCCTGGGTAAATTCCTAAAAGTTGTCAATGGTTGCACTCATCCAGTCATGCAGTGGTCCTGAAAAATGTAAAATAAGAGTAGCTTCAGCTAGTAATGGCCATGCTAGAATGATGTCAGATTGGATATTACATGTTTGAAAAAGTTTTGTCGTGTAAACGTAGATAACCAAATCCTGAAGACTTTGCTAAGACAAAATGCTGTTAGACTTCATCAGTTTTACCACAGCAGAGATTCAGATCTTAAGTCTGGATTGTCACTCAGAAAATTGTTGTTGGCACATGGCAGTCAGCATTTAATGACATCTTAAAATCATAGCAAACAGAAATCAGGGCGTGTACTTAATGCTAGGCCTCTGCATAAAAGACACCGATAGCTACAGAAGACTCTTGTGCCCTCAGAAGAGTTATACATATTCAAAGTAACAGGGAACGATAAGAAAATGTATTGGATACATATTTGCAATGCAAATTTACCTAGTGCCACTGTCTAGAACTGCTTGATTTAATAGCACAGAAGGCTCTGAAGTTGATATTGGGATGACTGGCCGTATACTGTACACGGGTGACTTCTACTACAGAATAATGCCTGGTAGCATCTTGAGTCAAAATATATTTTATGTTTCTTTCTCATAAAAACTCAACAGCGTTCAAGTTACATATTTTATTGCTTCTACTCTACAGATGGAACTTGCAAAAGAAGAGAAGTGTGAATTTCTGCCTTTCCTCTCCCCTCGGAAAGTTGTACTTAGAGGTGGACAAATTGTTGCTATGGAGTTTGTTAGAACTGAACAAGATAATGATGGAAACTGGAAAGAAGATGAGGATCAGGTTGTCCGTCTGAAAGCTGATGTGGTGATCAGTGCCTTTGGCTCAATTTTAAATGACACTAAAGGTAACCCTGACTAATGCATTCTGTAAATTAATAGCTGATTGCTATTTTAGCTGCAGCCATTTCCTGTCCTTTGGCGGTTTTGTGAAATGAGTCTTCTGGAGGTTACATAGTTTGTCACCGCTGGTCCTCTTCACAGGAATTTTTTTTCTTTCGGTATATATCTTAGAACAAAACTTGAGGGTTTGATAGCAAAGCAATTTTCTGTATAGTGCTGTGTAGAGCAGGAACTTGAAGTAGAGATGCAGTTGCTCAGTATGTCTCTTGCTTTCCTCCCAATGCAAATGGGATCTCAAAGAATACTCTTGGGGATTTCTTCTGGTCTCACTAATTAACTTTAGAGAAACTCATTATACTACAACTTTAAACTGAACTGATCTGATCTCTGAAACCCTTTTTTCCCTATTAAATTAAGCAAGAATTAAGACAGATTCATTATTCTGTTTCAGCTGTGCATACGCAAGAGAACTGTGGCTTTGCTCATGTATACAGAATTTGTTAAATTCACCTGTGCTTGTCTCAGCTTGTCTCATTATTTAGTTGCACTTTACAAGCTTTGGTCTTAAAAACTAACAATTACTTAGTTCCATAGTAAAAATACATAAATTGGCACACAGATGGCATTTCAGAGCTTGATCAAATTGCCTGGATGTAGCAGAAAGAGAGCTGAAGAACATAAGTGCAACTAAGAACATGGGAACTGAGCAGAGCTCAGACTGTCCTGCTCTGACACTAGATCTAAATTCAGGCACATACATCCAATGTGCCTCAACAGTGAAAAACAGTGACTCAGCAGAAAACAGATTGATAAAATTAATAAATCTTCAGCCCGGAGACGCTCATCAAGGTTAGCAGGTTCTGAAAGCCGTAGTGATCAATGTGCCCACTTATCCAGGGTGCAGTCATGCCAGCCAATTCCCCCATGACATGTTGCCATGGTCCTTTGGGTATAAGACTTGGTAAGGGCCTCAGAGTGCATGTCGCCAGAAAATTTGGTAATCAGATGCCAGCACAAAGGGAATTCCAAAATTTCTTTGCATATTGTGATTTTGTGAATCTTTTCAATCAAGGAAAATTATAAATCTAAAGTAATCTAGGCAGAGTCTAGTAGCACTTGTGGACATACCTCAGGCACCTATAAAACGTATGACTTCACATCTGTATTCTTTATGTAAGCATTATAGATAGAGCTGTTTTAAATGAAGTTAAAGAAATCAGTTTTCCAATAGCAAGATTTTCCAGACTTATTGGTAAAATTACACAAAAAGTGTTCTGACTTCACAGGAAGACAAAACATTAATTAATGAAGATAAATTATAGGTCCCATTGAAAGTTTTAGAATATGGCCGATAGTAGATTTGTCTGTAATCTGAATGAGCTACTTAGTGCTTCCTGTTCACCAGTCCAATTGTATAAAAACCCTCATGCAGCCATGAGAAGAGTCTAAACTCCTACAGTAAAAAAGAAGGATGAACCTGTTTCCTTGAGGAACATGCCAAGTTTATTGCAGGAGCATTCCTATCTTGTGTGTTACTATTGCTTTGGGATAGGCTCTTGCTGTTATCTAGACAGCAATTGCACCCAGCTACGTACAGTGCCAACTACTCAGGGCTGCCTCCTGCCCAGCTATTGCCTCCTGCTCAAAAGGGCACAGGAGGTGCAGTGTACATCTCCTTGAGAGAGCTGATTCCCATTCCACTTGGAGATGTGTTGCTGTATAAAGAATCAGGCATCTCTATTGGTCACGTTTTAGGGCTCAGTCTAATCCCCAGGAAGCCTGGCTGTGTTCCTGTGTGACTGCTCTGGTGATCCTGCTCTGGCAGGGGTTGGACTGGATGAGCTTTCCAGGTCCCTTCCAACTCCTCATATTCGGTGTGATTCTGTGTGAGACTTATGAGCTACTCCATTGGTGGAGTTACCTTGAATGAGAATTTTGGAAAGTTTTGTTGTTATTGTTTTTAAACCTCTCTGTGTAGGGCTTTTTGGAAGACTTTCTAGAAACTCATGTAGTAAATCAAATATTAGCCTATGCAATCAATATGTTTTGTTGTGATTCATAGACCCTACGATAAAGGATTGATTCTCTTCTCCCACATTAAAACTACTTCAGCTGAAAGGTTGGACTTACTGTGTTGTTTAGCCATAAGACTGTGTCAGTTTTCTATCTCCTAGTACACATTCACTGTCTAAATTCATTGTTGTGAGGTTTTTAAATAGAAACATAAAATGGGAGGGGAGCAGAGTCATGCAGTGAGCTGATCATGAAAGAAGAGTAATTTACCTTGGGGGTGAGCAACACACCTCAGTTTCACACTGTAGTTTTGGTGAAACTGCTATTAGAATAGCAATCAAATTACGAGGGAAAATGCAAAGCATTTGTTTTGGGTGTTGTGAAAGTGAAAAGAAACTAAGACTTGAGGGAATAAAGTGTTTATTTTGAACATACCATTTCAGTTGCTTTTAAATCTTTAATTTTTGGCTAAGCTGTCTTGATGAAAATCAAGTTTTCTTTTTCACCATAGAGCTGGATTACAACTAAATCTCCAGGCTACCTCAGCGTACATAACAAAAACAAGTAAAGAAAAAAATAAAGCCCAAAGACCAAAAGCATCTTATATTCTTAGTGTTGTTTTGTTTTGTTTTCTAAAGGAAGCGCTTTTTTGTATTCAAGAGATGGAGACATTCAGATATTCTCCATCAAAATATGGAGATGAAAATATTGGAGGTCCTCAAAACTGGACAATGCCGTGAGCAAACTGATCTGGTGTTGAACTTGATCTAACTTTGAAGAAAGGGATAGAGCACTTCTCGTCTGAATTATTTTATGACTGGATGACACAGATACAGGTTGAATAAACGTGTTAATTGTTGCTTGTACGAAGAGCTCTATCACAGAATCACAGAACGTTAGGG
>NW_010172468.1:0-6781 GCF_000695765.1 Mesitornis unicolor
GTTGTGTGAGGAAGTTGTCTTCCACACACTTTACAAACCTCCTAGACTGTTTCCTCTCAGCTAAGTTGTACTTCCAGCAGATGTCTGGAAGGTTGAAATCCCCCACTAGGACGAGAGCCAGCGATCTTGAGACCTTTTCCAGTTGTTTATAAAATAAGTCATCTGTCTCTTCTTCTTGGCTAGGAGGTCTGTAAAAGACACACACCACAACATCAGCCTTACTACCTATTCCCCTGAGTTTCACCCACAAGCACTCGGTCCTACCATCACCCTCAAGCTCCAGCTCGAGGGTTTCAAAACATTCTCTAACATACAGAGCTACACCCCTGCCTCTCTTACCTTTCCTATCCCTCCTGAACAGTCTATATCCACCCATAGTGGCACTCCAGTTATGTGAGGGGGATACAGCTGAGACAGCTGATGCAACTGCCCAAAGGGATATCCCATACCATATGACATCATGGTCAACAATAGAAGCTGAGGAAAGAAGAAGAAGTAAGGGGAGGGATGTTCATAGTTCTGGCATTTGTCTCCCCAAGTAACCTTTACATGTGATGGAGCCCTGCTTTCCCAGATATGACTGAACACCTGCCTGCTGATGGGAAGTAGTGAATCGGTCCCTTGTTTTGCTTTGCTTGTGTGCACGGCTTTTTCTTTACCTATCAAACTGTCTTTATCTCAATTCATGAGTTAGGTTCTCACTTTTACTCTTCTGATTGTCTCCCTCATCCTGCTACAGAGGGAGGGAGGCGAGTGAGTGGCTGTGTGGTGCTTAGTTGCCACCTGGGGTTAAACCACAACAATCATATAGGAATGAAAACCAAAATTGAGTGAGATTTGACTCAGTTTACCATGAAAACACTGTACATATAAAGAACAAGGTGTAATTGAAATGTACTGAGAAGAGAGATCAGAGTACTGGAAGACCTGCCATATGAAGAAAGGCTGAGAAAACTGGGCGTGTTCAGCCTTGGGAAGAGAAGGCTTATTACCACATACAAGTACATAAAGAGTGGCTACCAAGAAGGTGGAGACTCCCTTTTCACAAGGAGTCACGTGGAGAAGATAAGGGGTAATGGACACAAGTTTCTTCTGGAGAGATTCCAATTGAACTCCAGAAGAATTTTTTTTTACCATGAGATCAATGAGACATTGGAACAATCTTCCAAGGGAAGTGGTAAATTTCCCTAAGTTGGTCAGTTTTAAGAGTCAGCTTGATAGGGTGCTGACTCATCTCATTTAAACAATACTTTTTCCTTGAAAGGTTGGACTAGATGTTCCTTGTGGTCCCTTCTAACCTGGTATTCTATGGTTCTATGAATGTTTCTTGAAGCTGGACCTAATAGTTTAAGCAAGTAATTTCTGAAATCATGGCATGCATGTAAGCCTGCATTTATGGTGGTGGCACTACTAATGTTTTAGAAACTGTAATTTGGCAACAGCTCCCCAGATCCTGACTATATTCTCTTCCAACCCACCATCAGTACCTTGCCAGGAGATTCTGTACTTAAATTAAAAATCAAAACACAGCATGTGCAAGCTCTGAAGTAAGTCAGTATATAAATTATTTGAACTTCAATGTATACCACTCCAGAAAGTGGCTTAGAGTGCATTTCTGAAAAGAAAATTGTTTAAAAAAATGACACCTTCTTATACACAGATTTGTGGCTTCCTGCGTTTCTTTTAAGAAGATTGCCTGGTTTTGGTGACAAATGCACTTTATTACTATTGTAACCAAGACAACTTCACAGCAAAGAGGCAATGAACTGTGCATTCAATTCTTTGCATGTGTTATCATCACAGCCTCTTTCCTGCCTCCAAGAAGCTGTGCCTGTGCAAAGCCATTGAAAACAATGGCATTACAAAAATGCTTCTGAGAGCAGTTAACGCTGAAAAACTTTTAACTTTGCTGCAAAATGAATTGAACATTTCTGACTCTTAGCTCAAGCCTTGCACACACAAAATAATCTATGAGATGGAATGAAGTGGTTCTTTCAAGGATACAGAGTAGACTGGTCTTTATAAGTCATAAAAGCTGGAATCTAAGTTCATGCAACTCATCAGAGTTTGCAAGGCAATCACTTTGTGGTTCCATACAAATCCTACAATTCTGTCAATGCCTTGCTGAAATCATATCCCCCTTCCTGTTCCACCTCACCAGAGAGACAGAAAAGTTTTCCCTCAGAAGAGGCATAGAAAGACACAGTTTACAGCAGCACCATGAGTTTGGCATTCCAGGTCTGCAACCAAAGGCTCTCTCTGTATCATCAGATGATTTCAGGGTCAGTCCCTGGCTCCCTGATAATCTGCATTGTAGTGCTCATTCAGGCTGAACATCAGCATATCCTGGCTGGCCAACCTGACAGTATGATAGGCTCTGAGCAGTACTCGAGCTCTGATATGTTTTATTGATGCCATAGCATTGGTCAAGTTGGATCTAAATTAAATCCGTTCACCCTTCAGTCCTCCTCAGCACCTCAGCATTCTCTGCACCCTCCCATGTTTACCCATGTCCTCTATGCACTTTCCATCACAGACCCCTTCCCACCAACCTTTTACTGGCAACTCATTTCAGAAACACCACGAACTGTGAGTACCAAAGTAATGAAAATCCATGTCTTTGTGGAGGCAGCATGGATACACCTGAAATTTTGATACTGGCAAAACCTTTAGGCACCAAGCTTTGATGTGGGATGTAACCTCTGACATATCCCAGGAGGAAAGGGTAAGAAAAGCCAGGAAAGGGAAAAGGAAAAGGAGGTAGGATGGAAGCCACATAATTCAAAACATGCATATATGTATGGTTGGAAGCTATTGCATTTGCCTGTGTATGAGATAAATAAGATATTCTAC
The DNA here is from genome assembly GCF_000695765.1 of Mesitornis unicolor. Taxonomy (NCBI): domain Eukaryota; kingdom Metazoa; phylum Chordata; class Aves; order Mesitornithiformes; family Mesitornithidae; genus Mesitornis; species Mesitornis unicolor. The sequence goes on from NW_010172468.1 coordinate 2,854, forward strand.
AGCCAGGGGTCCTGGCTGATGACTCCTCAATCCTTCAGGGCTTCAGGGCATTAACCAAGTCCATCCTGGGCCATGTGTATGACAGGTGTTTTGTGATGAAGATGCTTTACTACAAGACATGAGCTCTCAGCAAGAGTACAGGGTGTGATGAAGACCTTGGTTAATGCCATCTTGCTCAGAGGCTGCCCTGACCCCTCTGGATCTGTGAAGTCCACCCAGGCTGTGTTCTTCAGGGCATCTTAATCTCAAAGCATCCTACAAGACGAGATAGGCATCTCTTTGGCTGACACTCCTGCACACAAACAGCTGACTCGGCTATGTTCAAGATGAGTAGGGATGAAGGCACAGCATGGTAAGATTAGCAGATATGTTGGGATGTCAATCTTGGGGTCACCATAACCTCCAATAATATTTTTAGAGGGATCAATTTCTCTTGGAATTTTTGATTTGATTCTCCAGCCAGACTGATATTTAAATTTATCTGGTCTCCAGGATATTGTACTGGCTCATGGGAGGACTGTTTTATGTCTGTTGAGTTTTAGACTCCTGCAGAAGGTTTTACTGCAGTAGAAAGTATTCATTTAAGTCTGCAGAATGGTTTGTGGTCGCATCAACTACACACTGGTTTCTGCTTTTATTTTGTTTCCTTCAGTGAAGTGTGTTTGAGACTGGAGTAGCCCTATATGAAAATGACTCAGTTCCTAAGTCCATTTCATTTGGAAACCACTGAGAGGCAATAAGCACAGAATCTCTCATTGGCATTAGTGCAAAACCACTTTTTAGAGCAGAAGTTGACATTACCAGGTGTCGACTGATGGTTTTTATGAGCCATTGACAAGTTTTATTTGTGGAGACAATTCAGCATGTTAACTGTGTGTAAGGAGTTTATATCAGAGTATTTAGCAAAAAAACATCACTTCTGCTTCTCAAATGTTGACTTATTCCTCTTGCTGCTGCTTTACTTGAACAGTTTAAACCAGATTTGTCTAGAGTGTAATTTTGATTTGAATTACAATAAAAGCCACCTTTAGACAGGTACTTCATGCTCTGCAGCTTCCTAGCCATTCCTTATCTCTTATTTGAGCATGTTACCTACCTCCTTATCATTCTAATTTTGTATCAACAATTGCCAAGATCAGTTGTTACTATCCTTCCTGACCAACAGATATTTTATCAGAATTTGGGTGGCCAGACTCTTTCAAAAAAAAAAAGCAAAGCTTTAGAATTATCTGTTAGTGTTTAAAGTGGTCCCTAGAGCATTTTTGGCAAGCAAGTAGAGTTCTGTTTTTTAGAAAAACTTCTGGTTTTCCAGTGCCTTCTCTGTTTCCATGCAAGTCCAATGCCTTAGCTGATAAAGTGACAGAATTCTGGAAATATTTCTCTATAGACAGATGTTTTCTCTCCTTGTATCCCTGAAGGGAAGAAGAGATTGCTCTGGGTGGCAGAGGGAAACTCCCAGGGAAGTACATAAGGGTGCATTTTGAGTTTTTGACTTTGCAGATGACCTGAGCATTTTGCCTATCACATGTAAGCTTTTTGGTAAATGGAAATACCAGCAGGACTTCTAAAGTAGACTGTAGGACTTGGCACAAAAACAATATCTGCAGTTTATTTGGGATGATTCTTTTCCCTGAGAAACACTAGAGTGTGGGTAACAACATAAGGAAAGAGAAATGTATTGTCCTTGACCAGTTAATGAGATGTGCTGACCACACAGATCTGCTGTATAGAGTTGCCTTCCTTTTCTCAGTATCAGTTGACAGATCAAGGCACAAAACAATCTCTCAGGACTATGATTTTGATTGCTATGGCTTCAGAGACATTGCTGTGACCAGGACATGAGCAAGATGCTAGAATGCAGTTCTTGTGCCTGTCAGAAGCTGGTCTATTCCTAATGATACACAAGTGTTTGCCGGTCTTCAGAAGAAGAATCAGTACAGGCACCAGGTACTTCAAAAAAAGAAAAAAAGGAGCACTTTCGAGATATTAGATGTTGAAAGTAAATCTTAATAAATGGAACATTTCTGATTATGATGTACAGTATTCAAACTCTATGAGCCCCAACACATTAGTCTAAAAGCCTGTTTAGTTCTTGACTGGTATTCAGTGCACTTGGAACAGGGAAATTAAATGGGAGGGCATCATATAGATGGAGAGCTACAAACAGTCTGAGCTGGAGAGATACAGAAAAATCTCTGTGGTTTGATTTTCAGTCTATGGTCTGTGGTCCCCTGGAGGGATGGTGAAGGCAGGGGGCTAAGAGGGCAGTGTGTACTTCTTAGGGATCCTGAAAGAGTAATTAGGAAATAAACCCAACTCAGGCTATCTTCACTATCCAGGGGTTCCTGCCTCTGCGTGAAACATCTAAAGGTCTGCAAATCAGAAAAAAAAGAAGAGCTGAAAACCACTAAAATACAGCAACATTGGAGCAACACAGTGTTCCCAGACTTTTCTGTGAATTTCCTCGCTTCCAGGGGATGCTGAGTGAAAAATGTGATACAAATAATTTATCTGACCTGTTTGTTTGGGGGTTTTTCTTCTTCTTCTTTTATTCTGTCAGTATATTGATCATGGTTTTCAACTGTGCCTCTGGGCTTGTTTGTAAAATGAGGGTCCTAATGCTCACCTATCACAGAGGGCTCTTAGGAGCATAGCTGGGTGAACTCCACAGGGTCTGATGGTTCAGCCCAGTGCTGCAGGCTCTTTGAAAGTTCAATGAACTTCAATGTTGAAGAGCCCAGGTGGGATTTGCCTCACAAAGATATAGCCTCTGTCTAAGTCTGAAAAGGCTTTTGAGAGTGTTACACTGGGCTCTGTGAGTGTAGATTCAGCTTGTACAAATCCAAGGCTCTATGTAAATATTTAGAGCAGCTGTAGTTGCTAGGCTTTGTTCATTTGCTCTGTAAAGTCCTCCTGAAGGATTAAAGGTGTTATCAGAGTGCATGATGAATTATTAATTCATAATAAATGTACCTAATTTTAATTATACTCTGCACATAAAAAGGCCATATCAGCTAAGAAGGAAGGAAGGAAGGAAGGAAGGAAGGAAGGAAGGAAGGACTGCATATTATTTTCAAGTAATGTAGAAAACATCTCAAGGCTTTCTTCTGTGTTTCATATAAACAGGAGTTCTGGTTTAATAGTATTCTGCCAACCCATGGGGTAACAATAACCATGGCCTACAAATCTCCTTCATAACTTACTGACAGCTTGAACATATGCTTATTTGAATAAACAGAGCTCCTCTTAATGGGAAACCTATGGCAGGAGGTTTAAGTTCTAAATCCTAGTGGTGTGTTAAGGTGGACAACCTTAGAAGTCTTTGTTATAGGAGAGTTCATCACTGGGCTGGGACCTTCTCCACTGTATGCATGAGTGTAACAGTGAAGAAGATGCAGTCTCATAGCTAATGCTAGAACCTTTCTAAGGCTTCTCTTGACAATCACTCAACATGGCTCTTAAACAATTTGAAGCAATTTGCTCACAATTCCTGACTGCTGGTGAGCCAGATCTAGTCAATAGGAATATCTCTTTGAGGAAAAATATTGCAGTTTGTTCTGTGAAAGAAATCCTGGTACTATTTTCAATGAGGAAAAAAAAAAAAAAGGTCCTGCATAAAATAACAAGATCTGTCTGGGAGAGATATGATGAGGATGTTATTTTTAATGATAGCTCAGCTAAAATAAAATGTGCAATGACTCTAGAAGATTATTATTTGAGAATCAGACTGTCATGAAGACAGGAAAAGGGCAGCATGAAAAATTGATTATAGGGATACCTATCACACAGAGAAGACATTTTTCAAAGGGGAATACCTCTCATACTTTCAAAGGGAGCTCTACCACTTGAAAAGATTTTTATCAGAGACAGAGAACAGAAGTGCTGGGAAACTTGCAACCTGAAACTGAAAAACTGCAAAAACACATTC